>NC_081379.1:27879075-28182105 GCF_030684315.1 Stegostoma tigrinum
GGAGCAGGATCATCAATTAAAAGTGAGAAATCCAGAGGCAACCTCCCAGGTCTCCTCTCCATTTCCAAGGGTGCGCTGACAGCTTATGTTATGGTCCCTTTAATGAGGGATTATTCCTTTTTAACAGAATCAGCATAAGACTCACCCCACCCTGCCCCTACCCCAAAACACTTGAATGCTCAGATGGGCTGCTAATGCCATTGGTCAGTCCTGTTTCTGCCAGCACCAGTCTTATTAGCATGAATTAATTTGCCTCTGACTCTCTGGAAACACCACTGTATGAGTATAAGCAGTGATGACCAGGGAGAATTGTTGGCAGCACTGGACACAAAATAGTGAGCCTCACCAGTTCTTCCCCATTCTCTTGAGCCACAGCTCCACCTGCTAAGTTCCTTCCCTATATCCATACCACTGATCCCAATCCACTCTCTACAGCTGCATTACCACCAGACAAACATTAGCAACGTTATCTCTAGCCTGTAGCTGCCTGAGCATCATACAATAGCTGATATAATGGGAAAATAACAAGCATGTTTGCATAACCAGATACTTATCAATCAACCCAAGTTCCATTTTATAATCCAACCAACAGAAGTGTCCTAGATTGTAACAGCTTTTTGAGTGACAGAATTGTAGCTGAGGGTCAAATGTCCTGAGCTACTAACTGATAGAAAGGAAGTTGTTTTATAACAAGGAAAGTAACTTATTTCCATTTGTTTCAACAGACAACCCAAATTTCTGACAGATTTAAATCTCCATTTATGAACTGCAATACTTCTGTTTGACAGTCTCACTCAATCACCTCAATATATTTGATCTGGTTTAAATTGTTTTAGCTCTTTGCTTTGATTCCACAGGGATAATAAATGGGATTGCTCACACCAGTCACTGATGCCACAACCATCTAACTTCAAATACTTCAAGACCCTTCCAATTCAAGTATGGCTTTTTTCAATGGTCGAGAAAGGTTTCAGGCTAAAAATCTGTTTATTGTAACCACTTTCAATCAGATAAGGTATTCATCATACTGGTAAAATACATATTATTACACAAATAAAATACTGCAATTTCCTCTTAGGATTAAGATGAGCAAAAAAGAAAATGAAGTTTTAATTGATGAGTCTCTGAAGATAGGGTTTGGTTGCGTATTGGTGGTTTGGTAATTTTGTGCCACATGTTTGTGTAAAATTCGTTAAACATTTTAGTCACTCATGAATGAGGGTATAGCTGGGTGCCAGCATTTATTGCTCGCTCCTACTTGTCCTTGAGAAGGTGCACACACCATTCCATCTATGGCCTAATGAATGGTTAGTAAAATTGTAACAAGACTACCTTGTTTCTATATTCTTCACATGGGCCACTGAAGGCAAGCATCCTGCATGCCTTCTTCATCACCCTGTCTATGTGCATTGACACTTTCAGGGATCTATGGAATTGTACTGCAAGGTTCTTTTGTTCCTCAGTACTCCCTAGAGACCTAACATACTTTTTTTGTTCCTTCCCATGTTAGACCTCCTAAAATGCATAATTTCTCACTTATCAGGATTAAATTCCATCTGCCATTGCTCCACCTAATTTACCAGCTGATCAATGTCAGGCTGTAGTCTAAGACCATTCTCCTCACTGTCAACAAAATCAACAATTTTTGTGCTACCTGCAAACGTACAAATTATACCTTTTACATTCACATCCAAGTCATTAATGCACATAACAAACAGCAAGGGTCCAAGCATGAATCCCTGTGTTATGCCACTGGTCAGAGGCATAACCACAAAAGCAACCCTCCACCATCACCCTTTGCCACCTACTTGCAAGCCAAATTTGATCAAGCCTGGGAAATTTTTCTTTTTGTTCAATCATGGGACATACTTGGCTGACCAGCATTTATTGCCTGTCCCTAGTTGCCCGTGAGAAGGTAGTGGTGAGCTGCACTACGGCCTTCTCGAACCACGGCAGTCCACATGCAGTGGTTGACCCACAATGCTGTCAGGGAGGGAATTTCAGGATTTTGAACCAGCGACAGTGAAGGAACAGTGATCTATTTCCAAGTCTGGATGATGAGTGTCTTGGAGGGGAACATGGAGGGGGGTTGTGCTCCCATATATCTACCACCCTTATCCTTCTAGATGAAATGGGGGTGGGTTTCGAAGGTACTGTCTGAAGATCTTTGGTGAATTTCTGCAGTTCATCTTGTAGAGAGTACACATTAATCTTAAACTGTTTAGTTTGAAATGAATTCACAAGTGCACTAAATTAGAGGCACACAGAAACCTGAGACAAACATTAACAATGCCACGCTAGATGCTTTTAGAATTCAGTGTGAATCATTTCAACATTGCTTGAAGCATGAAGATATCTGACTAAACTGAGCTCTCTGTCCATATCACCAATATTTCCACACCAGTATCTAAACTAAATGAGTGCTTACAAAGGAAACCTGGTGTTCTAAACACAGTAATATATAATTTATACAGGTTACACTATTCTCCCAAAGCAAATTTTCACTTCTGTTATCAACTCCTGATAGAGTGGCATTAATTGTGAGTTAATTACAGGTATGCCCTGTCCATTGTGATTGATGCTGATAAAGTGGTAGAAAAATCATTGGGGAAAAAATTGACCTCACCAATCAAACTTTTAAAAGGATGCGGCATAATAACCTGCTGTCACGGGTTAGTCTATAATTTACTGATTGCAGTGTTATCTTAGTGCATTCATGTGCCTTTTCTTTGTTTGCTATTTTAATGCTGCTAATACCCCATTTACTTTTAATGAATTGACACTTCACCTCATTAGCAATGAATGGATTGCAAAGATTGCTCTTCCACACACACACCATTAGCTCTGGTGTCCCCCAAGGATCTATCCTTGAATTCTTGCTGCTTCACATCTTCGTGTTATGTCAGTTTCCATACAAACACTAACAATATGTGACTGTACCTGATCTCTACCGAACCCTAAACTCTTTTAGAAATGTCATACTGCTTATCTAACATCCAGGACTGAAGAAACAGAGAATTCCTTCAACCAAACACTGGGAAGAAAAGACCACTGTTCTTGTTCCTTGTCAAAAAAAATCCATTCCCATAATTGAATGCCACTCCCATTCCCAAAGCCACAATCTTTGCATTGGTTGGAGTCTTACTGAGCACATGAAAAAAAAATGTGATTTCCAGAGACAAATCATTTCAGTCCCAGGCCATGGCTACAGAAGTTCCTCAGACTAGTGTCCTAGGCCAACCACCTTCAGATACTTCATCGATGGCCTTCTCCCCAAAGTAAGGTCAGAAATGGGGCTGTCCACTGATGATAGCACAATATTCAGTACCATTTTAAACACAGATACATCCAGGCATGGAATAACATGTAGCAATAAATCTCACTGCACACAACGCAGGCAGTGACCATGTCTAATATGAGAGAATCCAAGCATCTCCTTTTGAGATTCATTCAATCTAACCATCTAACTTGGTATTATCATTCAATGTCAACATTCTGGTTACTACACAGTTAGAAAAAAAATTCCCTCTACAAATCAATGCTGATATTTGCAAATTAGCTCACATTTTTCCATGTGACTATTAATTCTGTCCTGAATAATTGTTTTGAGGTTTTTCAACCACTCACATTAAACTGACTGGTCCATAATTACTGGCTCTATCTTTACAACCGTTATTTGAAATTAGCCATAATTTTTGCAATTTTTCAATCTTCTGATACAGGCCACAAATCCAGGAGAGATTGAAAATTATTTTAAAAAACTGATGAGGGGCAAAGATAGGATATACAGGAAGAATTTTTTTTCCTTGGTAGAGACATCAATGAGCAGGGGGCATAGATTAAAGCCAAAGGGTTTAGAGGGGATGTGAGAAAAAAATGTTCACCCAGAGGGTGGTAGGAATCTGGAAGTCACTGCCTGTAAGGGTGGTAGAGGAAGAAGTCCTCATAACACTGAAGAAGTATTCAGATATGCAATTGCAATGTCAAGGCATACAAGGCTATGGGCCAAGTGTCAAAAAATACGATTAGTTAGGTGGTTGTTTTCAACAAGCACAGACTCAATGGGCTGAAGGCCCTTTTTATCCTGTGTTACAGGCCTTTAAGATTCTATGATGCAAATGAAAGATTGGAACAAGTCCCTCTGCAATTTTCTCACTTCCTTTAGTATTGGTGGATGAATCTCATCTGGGCCTGGTGCATTTGTCATTAGTACAAATCCATGCCAGAATAATTTCTTCCGGGTTTTTAAAACTTTGACGTCAACTTTGACTTTCATACTTTGACGTCAATACTACTCACTTAGAAACGAATAGTGAAAAATTAACCTGACTTTCCATGGACTACCTTCTGTGCATTTCCAGCAAGTTGTTTTCATTCAAGGTTCAAGTATCTGCAGTGTTTTGCTTTCGTTATCGATGTTTGTAAACCCATCTCCATGTCCAAGGCACAGTATTAGCATATTAGAAAAAGTAGAAGGTCCAAACATGTCCAATATGCTGGTCGAATTTCTGCAGGCCTGACTCCAGCTTTCATTAAAGCATAGAAATCATTTACTACTTGGTGTACTTGATAACCCAGGACATAATTGGGCTTAAATCTTGTAAGAACATCTCATCTTGTTAAAGTTCATCGAAAATTTCATTAATAAAGTTTACCTGAACAACGTCTCAGCAATTCAGACACAGGAAAAGTAACTAATACCATCTCTTTCTGTTTTTAGGAAAGTAATCTGTTACAATTTCGGAACTGCATTGATTCCATGCAATCAAGTGTCAGTTACAGCAAATAACAACAGGAGTTGGCTAACATCAAACTGGAACGTAGCTATAATTGGGCTGTGCTTTGTATTCAAGAGGTCAGCAGAGCAGCAGGGATGTTTCAGATGTATTATTGTTCAGTTGATTACTTCTGTACACAATATCTGCAATCCCATGTTATTGGACATGATGTATATTATTAAGTGTAATAATGGAAACACTCGCAATAAAAGCTTTTTCAAGATCCACAAGCCTAGATTCTAAGTCATTTGGACAAAAGGATTTCAGAGTTTGAGCCTGAGAATCCTGATACAAAGCCTGTGTTACTAATTCAGTTCATGACTGACTATGTCTGGCCAGTCAGTCAACAATAGAGCTGTGTAGTTTCTTGATGAATGGAAAAGTCACAAAATAAATTCATGCTTTAAATTATGTCGAGACCAGACAGGGGAATAAACTGCAAAATAAATGAACTGAAAACCAACATTCATTTTGCAGTCCTGAGAAATCAGAGTAATTGCCGCTTTGAAGGTAATTCAGCCTACGTCTTCATTATAAAGATTTTTTTCTGGTGATCTTCCTGTTCCTGCGCCTGTGCCTGAGCATATTGTTTTGTATTAGCAGAAGGAATACAGGAAAACAGTGGCCAGAGGAATCTCCCTGAGAGGAAGTGCACCAAATTTTCCCATGTCTAAGTTAAGGAAAATTAGGCTGACTCCCTGAAGGCCTAGTCCTCCATTTTCAATTTTCCTACATTTGCTGTAGCCAGCAGTGATATGTTATATTCCAGTAAGACTAGAATTGAACACAATCCTTCCACACGCTTACTGAAATTTGTTTATAGAGCTACAGTTTACAAGCATTACAACACTTAACTCAAGAAGCGGTTGAAAATGAATTAAGGACTGAATCAGAAGGAACAAACAAGCATATGAAGTACAAAAGCAAAGTTGCTGGAAAAGCTCAGCAGGTCTGGCAGCATCTGTGAAGGAAAAAGCAGAGTTAACGGTGACCCTTCCCCAGAATCCCAAATCCGGAACAGAAGGAGGCGACTCGGCCCCTCAGGCCGACTTTATCATTCAATAAAATCATGGCAGATCTGATTATTCTACTTTCCTGACCACCCTCATGACCTTTCACCAACCTTCCATGCTAATCAAGAAATTATCTACCTCTGCCTTAAAATGTTTAGAAGACTTACGACCTTCTAGGAATGAAATTCTCCACAGCTCTGTTTTAAATGAATGAATCCTGATTTTTAAACGATGACTCCTGGTTCTTGATTCTCCCATGAGAAGAAACATCCTTTCTAAACCCTTCCTATCAAGACTTTTCAGAAACGATGTAAGTTTCAATTTAGTCATCTCTTATTCTTCTAAACTTGAGTGGAAACATCACATCTTCTCATGAACTAACCTACAGATCCCAGGTAATAGTCAGGTAAACCCTCTCTTAACTGGTTCTAACACATTTAAATTCATCCTTAAAAATGATGACCGATATTTGACACAGTACTTCAGGTGTAGTCTCAGCAAAGCTCCATATAATTCCCTACTTCTCTGGTCAATCCATTTGCAATAAACATTAACTATCTATTAATTTCCCAGTTACTTGTTGGATTTGTACCTTTTGTGATTCATTCACTAAGACACCCAGCTACTGAGTGCACCCCAATCGCTTGTCATTTAGATATTTGCTTCTTTTTGTTCTTCCAGCCAAAATGGTCATTTTCACATTCTCCACATCATATTGTATTTGCCAGAGATTGGCCCATTCATCTTAACCAATCTATATCTCTTTGTAGCCACTTGACTTTCATTTCACAACTTACCTTCCTACTTACCTCCGTGGTTGTCAACAAATTTGTCAAACATACCTTCAGTTCCAGCTAGCTTTATCAAGTTCTAATTTTTTTCTGCCCTTATTAATCATTTTATCAAACATTTTTTTTACAAACATTCTGACTGACCTTCTGACCTGCCACCCATTTTTGTGTAACTATATTGTTTTTCTTTATGTTTGGTATTATCTTCAACATTTTTCATTAACCACTGACGGTGGGTCCACCCCTTGGAGTTTTTCTTACTCATCCATTCGATGTATTCTGAAACAGCAATCACTGTAGCTTTATTCAGGTTTCCCTTCACCTCATTTGTCAGTTCACTTCAGCTGGATCTGCTTTCATGACCTCCTAATTGCCTTATTCAAGTTTAAAAGTCTAGTCTTCAATCTATTCCTGTTTCATTGTGAGTTTCAATCATATTATGGTCACTGTTGCATACAGCTGCTTTCACCACGAGGTAATTAATTAATCTCATTACAAAGTAGCAGATAATACCTACAACTATCTATCATAAAACACAATTAATTTATAACTAACAGTACAATAAACAACTAATTAACAGAATCCCTTCTTCTTCTTTCAAACAATATATAAAGTTTATCTGCACAACTAAATTTTCAAACAGATTAAATCAAAAGGATTCCAAATTTCTTTAAAATTTATTACACATTGTGAGCCGCCTCCTCCAGAGCCCTTTAAGTTGTTTCATGAACGCATTTGTTTTTGTAAAACAATTAGATATTGAATGACCTGCAACCGCACATTTAATTTTCAGATTTACTTTCTCTCAAGCATTTGCTACAAGCACCAACTTGAAGTCCCACCTGACATTGACATTAGTGGAAGGTGGAATTACATGTAAAATCAGGCCATTCAGCCCAGACTGACGCTCCAAAAAGCATCTCACCCAAACCCACCCTATCCCTAAATGAGCCTGCAGATCCTTGGTCACTGTAGGCAATTAAGTAGGGCCAATCCATCTAACCTGCACATCTTAGGAGAGGGAGGAAACCCACACAGATACAGGAAGACTGTGGAAACTCCACACAGTCAGTCACCTGAAGATGGAATCAAACCCAGATCCTAAGCACTGTAAGGCAGCAGTTCGAACCACTAAGCCACCGTGCTGGCATAAAGAAACCATAGAACGCCTACAGTGTGGAAAACAGGCTATTCAGCCCAATAAGTCCACACTGCCCCTCCAGAGAGCATCCCATCCCCCTACCCCTGCATTTCCCACATCTAGCTCAACTAACCTAAACATCCCTAAGCACTATAGGTAGTTTAGTACAGCCAATCCACCTAGCCTGCAGAGCTTCAGAGTGTGGGAAGAAACAGACATAAAGATGTAAAAGCTATATCTCACTAAATGCAAAAAGATCAAAAAGCAAGCAGCACTTCAATGGAAATGACTATGAAGAGTTTTCAAATGGGCTGCCAGCTCATTCTCATCTCTAATGCACAATCACACAAATTCCCAAATCTCCCTCCTCACGCACTAAACCATGTTGCTTCTAGCAATATAGAGTACAATTTAAACATTCAATGTGGCCATAATTCAACTTGGCCCTGCTCTGGTCAAAATAAAATGTTTGTAATCTTTATTATAACTTTTGAAAAAAAAAACAACCGTTCATCTTCTTATTACATCCTTCTTGGTGCCAATTCCCCAGAAATTTTGAAATAATTTGAATCCTTGTGAAATCAGGTCATAATCACACCTCTGCAGAAATTTGGCACTTCATCCAAAGGTGACAAACTGTCTTGTTGCCAGTCACTTTGGGCCACCATTTCACAACCGATAACAGGCCCTTACAAAGGGGAGGGGACGAACTGGGCGCATCCCAAAACCAGCCCAGTTCGTCCCCTCCCCCAACTGCATCACACAACTAGCCCAGCTCATCCCCTTCCCCGCACTGCATCCCAAAACCAGCCCAGCCTGTCTCTGCCTCCCTGACCTGTTTTTCCTCTCACCCATCCCTTCCTCCCACCTCAAGCCGCACCTCCATTTCCTACCTACTAACCTCATCCTGCCTCCTTGACCTGTCCGTCTTCCCTGGACTGACCTATCCCCTCCCTACCTCCCCACCTATACTCTCCTCTCCACCTATCTTCTTTTCTCTCCATCTTCGGTCCGCCTCCCCCTCTCTCCCTATTTATTCCAGAAACCTCTCCCCATCCCCCTCTTTGAAGAAGGGTCTTGGCCCGAAACATCAGCTTTTGTGCTCCTGAGATGCTGCTTGGCCTGCTGTGTTCATCCAGCTTCACACTTTTCAACCAGTATAACATCCTGTCTTATCTGTAAACATTTCCATAACCTTTACCTCAGCAAATTTCTCAAACGCCACGTACTCTCACATCCTTCAATACCCTGGCATCCTGTGTATCATCCCTCCATTCACTGCATCAAAAGTGGAAGAGCTTTCACTCATCTCAGCCTGACACTCTTCAACTATCTACTTAAACTCATCCAAGTCTTGAATTCTTTCACCCTTTAAAAACATTCTCACAACTAATAGGTTCAATCTGACCGTTAGTCATATCTCCCCCACTTCATTCCCCTGACGTCGATGTAAAGCTGTTGTTTTCTGTCTGTAATGTGGTCAGAGAATTGCCTGTGCTGAGGGTCTTTACTAAATGAATGAAGTTTTAGAAAGCTGCTCTTAGAAATTTGGTTATTTTTCCCAAACTGGTTAAAGTCAATGCTGTCATTTCTCTTGTGACCTAGGAACAGAACCTTTGCTCTGTTTAGGTAATTAATCAAGTGCTCACTGTATTTCATATCACAGATAGAAATGTCAATGCTTATTAGCACAAAATTTCAGCATCTCTCCCATTGTATCGTAATTCTGTCTCAACTGGTTTTTCTGCAGCTGGCAGCTGACTGCCAGGAATATGTGAACAGTAGGTAATAGAACATAGAACATAGAACATTACAGCACAGTACAGGCCCTTCAGCCTCCAATGTGGTGCCGACCTGTCATACCAAACTGAAGCCCATCTAACTGAAACTATTCCATGTATGTCCATATGCTTGTCCAATGATGACTTAAATGTTCTTAAGGTTGGCAAATCTACTACCATTGCAGGCAAAGCGTTCCATTCACTTACTACTCTCTGAGTAAAGAAACTACCTCTGACATCTGCCCTACATCTTTCACACCTCAATTTAAAGCTATGCCCCCTCGTGCTTGCCATCACCATCCTAGGAAAAAGGCTCTCCCTATCCACCCTATCTAACCCTCTGATTATTTTATGTGTCTCAATTAAGTCACCTCTCAACCTTCTCTCTAACGAAAACAGCCTCAAGTCCCTCAGCCTTTCCTTGTAAGACCTTCCCTCCATACCAGGCAACATCCTAGTAAATCTCCTCTGCACCCTTTCCAAAGCTTCCACATCCTTCTTATAATGCGGTGACCAGAACTGTACACAATACTCCAAGTGCGGCTGCACCAGGGTTTTGTACAGCTGCAGCATAACCTCATGGTTCCGGAACTCGATCCCTCTATTAATAAAAGCCAAAACACTGAATGCCTTCTTAACAACTCTGTCAACCTGGGTGGCAACTTTCAAAGATCTGTGTACATGGACACCGAGATCTCTCTGCTCATCTACATTACCATGAATCTTACCATTAGTCCAGTACTTTGCATTCCGGTTACTCCGAACACTTTCTGAAGTTTCATATTTTGAGTCTCATGGCACGGAGATAAGACCTCAGACTTAAAGATCTGGACATTTCCTTACCTTTTGGCTCTTTTTACACTTTCTCTGTTTTTTCTCATTCTGGCTTTTTAACCAAGATAGCACCAGGGAATGGTGACTTTGTATCCTATTCACTGTATTCATGCATTTCTATACTTGATTGTACATGGCAATAAAATCTAATTCTAATAACTGATTCAGAGATAATGGGAACTGCCGATGCTGGAGAATCTGAGATAACAAGGTGAAGAGCTGGATGAACACAGCAGGCCAAGCAGCATCAGAGGAGCAGGAAGGCTGACGTTTCGGGTCTGGGCCCTTGTTCAGAAATGGGGGAGGGGAAGGGGGCTCAGAAATAAATAGAGAGAAGGGGGGAGGCGGATGGAAGGTGGATAAGGGAGCAGATAGGTGGAGAGGAGACAGACAGATCGAGGAGGCAAGGATGGAGCCAGTAATGGTAAGTGTCGGTGAGGAATGAGGATGGGGATTTGTCAGTCAAGCGAAAATGGGCAGGTCAAGGATGTGGGGATGACGCGTGGCCATGGGTATCCGCATGGGACAAAGCTATGCCTGCCTCTTTGTAGGATACTTGGAACAATCCCTCTTCTGCTGCTACACTGGCCCCATCCTCCACCCCTTCCTCCGTTATATTGATGACTATCGGCGCCACCTCGTGCTCCCTTGAGGAGCTCAAACATTTCATCCACCTTACTAATACCTTCCACCCCAAACTTAAGTTAACCTGGACCAACTCTGATGCCTCTCTCTCCTTCCTGGACCTCCCTGTTTCCAACTCTGGCAACCACCTGGAAACTGCTACCTATTTCAAGCCCATCGACTCCCACAGCTACCTAGAATACATTTCCTCCCACCCACCTTCCTGCAAAAAGGCCATCCCCTATTCCCAATTCCTTTTCCTCCATCGCATCTGCTCCCAAGATGAAGCATTCCAGTCCCAGACATCCCAAGGACTGCAACTTCCCCTCCACGGTGGTCAAAAATGCCTTCGACCGTGTCTCTCAAGTTTCCCACAACCCATCCCTCACACCCCCTCACCACAATAACAACCAAAACAGAATCTCCCTCGTCCTTACGTACCACCCCACCAACCTCCAGATTCAATGCATCATCCTCTGGCATTATCGCCACCTGCAATCTGACCCCACTACCAAGGATATTTTTCCCTCCCCATCCTTATCTGCTTTAGAACATAGAACATTGAACATTACAGCACAGTACAGGCCCTTCGGCCCTCGATGTTGTGCCGACTAATCATACCGATCTCAAGCCCATCTAACCTACACCATTCCATGTACGTCTATATGCTTGTCCAATGACGACTTAAATGTACCTAAAGTTGGCGAATCTACTACCGTTGCAGGCAAGGCGTTCCATTCCCTTACTACTCTCTGAGTAAAGAAACTACCTCTGGCATCTGTCCTATATCTTTCACCCCTCAATTTAAAGCTATGCCCCCTCGTGCTCGCCGTCTCCATCCTAGGAAAAAGGCTCTCCCTATCCACCCTATCTAACCCTCTGATTATTTTATATGCCTCAATTAAGTCACCTCTCAACCGTCTTCTCACTAATGAAAACAGCCTCAAATCCCTCAGCCTTTCCTCGTAAGGCCTTCCCTCCATACCAGGCAACATCCTAGTAAATCTCCTCTGCACCCTTTCCAAGGCTTCCACATCCTTCTTATAATGTGGTGACCAGAACTGTACACAATACTCCAAGTGCAGCCACATCAGAGGTTTGTACAGCTTCACCATAACCTCTTGGTTCCAGAACTCAATCCCTCTATTAATAAACGCTAAATCACTGTATGCCTTCTTAACAGCCCTGTCAACCTGGGTGGCAACTTTCAAGGATCTGTGTATATGGACACCAAGATCTCTCTGCTCATCTACACTGCTAAGAATCTTACTATTAGCCCAGTACTTTGCCTTCCGGTTACTCCTACCAAAGTGCATCACCTCACACTTGTCTGCAATAAACTCCATTTGCCACCTCTCAGCCCAGGTCTGCAGCTTATCTGTCTCTCTGCAACCTACAGCATCCTTCGTCACTATCCACAACTCCACCGACTTTAGTGTCGTCTGCAAATTTACAAACCCATCCTTCTACGCCCTCATCCAGGTCATTTATAAAAATGACAAAGAGCAGTGGACCCAACCCCGACCCTTGCAGTACACCACTAGTAACTGGTCTCCAGGATGAACATTTCCCATCAACTACCAACCTCTGTTGTCTTTCAGCAAGCCAATTTCCGACCCAAACTGCTCTCTCTCCCACAATTCCATTCCTCCACATTTTGTACAATAGCCTAATGTGGGGAACCTTATCGAACCCCTTGCTGAAATCCATATACAGCACATCAACTGGTTTACTCTCATCTACCTGTTTGGTCACCTTCTCAAAGAACTTAATAAGGTTTGTGAGGCACGACCTTCCCTTCACAAAACCGTGCTGACTATCCCTAATCAATTTATTCTTTTCTAGATGATTATAAATCCTATCTCTTATAACCTTTTCCAACACTTTATCAACAACTGAGGTAAGGCTCACTGGTCTATAATTACCAGGGTTGTCTCTACTCCCCTTCTTGAACAGGGGAACCACATTTGCTATCCTCCAGTCATCTGGCACTATTCCTGTAGTCAACGACGAGTTAAAGATCAATGCCAAAGGCTCGGCAATCTCCTCCCTGGCTTCCCAGAGGATCCGGGGATAAATCCCATCCGGCCCAGGGGACTTAGCTATCTTCACCTTCTGAAGGATTTCTAATACCTCTTCCTTCTGAACCTCAATCCCACCTAGTCTAGTAGCCTGTATCTCAGTATTCTCCTCGACAACATTGTCATTTTCTAGAGTGAGTACTGTTGAAAAATATTCATTTAGCGCTTCCCCTATCTTATCTGACTCCACACACAACTTACCACTACTATCCTTGATTGGCCCTAATCTTACTTTCGTCATTCTTTTATTCCTTAAATACCTATAGAAAGCCTTAGGGTTTACCCTGATCCTATCCGCCAACAACTTCTCATGTCTCCTCCTGGCTCTTCTGAGCTCTCTCTTTAGGTCTTTCCGGGCTACCTCGTAGCCCTCAAGTGCCCTAACTGAGCCTTCACATCTCATCCTAACATAAGCCTTCTTCTTCCTCTTGACCAGAGATTCCACCTCCTTCGTAAACCACGGCTCCCGCACTCTATAGCTTCCTCCCTGCCTGACAGATACATATTTATCTAGGACACACAGGAGCGTTTCCTTGAATAAGCTCCACATTTCTAATGTGCACATCCCCTGCAGTTTCCTTCCCCATTCTACGCTCCCTAAATCTTGCCTAATCTCATCGTAATTGCCTTTCCCCCAGCTATAACTCTTGCCCAGTGATATACACCTATCCCTTTCCATCACTAAAGTAAACATAACAGAATTGTGATCACTATCACCAAAGTGCTCACTTACTTCCAAATCTAACACCTGGCCAGGCTCATTACCCAGTACCAAATCTAATGTGGCTTCATCCCTTGTTGGCCTATCTACATACTGTGTCAGGAAGCCCTCCTGCACACTCTGGACAAAAACTGACGCATCTATAGTACTCAAACTATAGTGTTCCCAATCAATATCTGGAAAGTTGAAGTCCCCCATGACAACTACCCTGTCTCTCTCACTCCTATCGAGAATCATCTTTGCTATCCTTTCCTCTACATCTCTGGAGCTATTTGGAGGCCTATAGAAAACTCCCAGCAGGGTGACCTCTCCTTTCCTGTTTCTAACCTCAGCCCATACTACCTCAGTTGACGAGTCCCCAAACATCCTTTCTGCAACTGTAATACTGTCCTTGACCAACAATGCCACACCTCCGCCCCTTTTGCCATCTTCTCTGTTCTTACTGAAACATCTAAATCCCGGAACCTGCAACAACCATTCCTGTCCCTGCTCTATCCATGTCTCCGAAATGGCCACAACATCGAAGTCCCAGGTACTAACCCATGCTGCAAGTTCAACCACCTTATTCCGGACGCTCCTGGCACTGACGGAGACACACTTCAATCCGACTTCTTGTTTGCCGGTGCCATGTTGCTTCCCTGAAACTTTATTTCGGACCACCCTACTCTCAACCTTTTCTATAGTCGAACTACAATTTTGGTGCCCATCCCCCTGCTGAATAAGTTTAAACCCACCCGAACAGCCTTAGCAAATTTCCCCCCCAGGATATCGGTACCCCTCTGGGTCAGGTGAAGACCATCTTGCTTGTAGAGGTCCCGCCTACCCCAGAAAGAGCACCAATGATCCAAGAATCCAAAACCCTCCCTCCTGCACCATCCCTGTAGCCACGTGTTCAACTCCTCACTCTCCCTATTCCTCGCCTCACTAGCACGTGTCACAGGCAACAAACCAGAGACATCAACTCTGTTCGTCCTAGCTCTCAGCTTCCATCCTAGCTCCCTGAATTTCTGCCTTAAATCCCCATCTCTCTTCCTACCTATGTCATTGGTGCCAATGTGGACCACAACTTGGGGCTGCTCCCCCTCCCCCTTAAGGATCCCAAAAACACCATCAGAGACATCACACACCCTGGCACCTGGGAGGCAACACACCAACCGTGAGTCTCTCTCGTCCCCACAGAACCTCCCATCTGTCCCCCTAACTATGGAGTCCCCAATGACTAATGCTCTGCTCCTCTTCCCCCTTCCCTTCTGAGCAGCAGGGACAGACTCTGTGCCAGAGACCTGTGCCCCACTGCTTTCCCCTGGTAAGTCGTCTCCCCCAACAGTATCCAAAACGGTATACTTATCGTTGCGGGGAATGGCCACAGGAGATCCCTGCACTGCCTGCCGGTTCCCTTTCCGTCCCCTAACCGTAACCCATCTGCCTTTTTCCTGTACTTGAGGAGTGACTACCTCCCTGTAAGTCCTCTCAATAACCCCCTCTGCCTCCCGAATGATCCGAAGTTCATCCAGCTCCAGCTCCAGTTCCCTAACGTGGTTTTCAAGGAGCTGGAGTTGGGTGCACTTCCCGCAGATGTAGTCAGCAGGGACACTAGTGGTGACCCTTACCTCCCACATTCTGCAGGAGGAACATTCAACTGCCCTGACCTCCGTTCCCATTATTTTAAATTCCCAAGACTTAAAAATAAAGAATAAAAAATAAACTTGTTACCTTACCAATCAGGTACAGAGAACCTTTCCGGAGGGACCACTTTCTCCGTGACTCCTTTATCCGCTCCACACTCCCCTCCAGCCCCACCACACCCAGCACTTTTCCCTGAAACCATGGAAAGTGCTACACCTGCCCCTACACCTCCCCCCTCACCCCGATCCCAGGCTCTACGAAAACCTTCCACATTAGCAGATGTGCAGGCGAACATCTGTTTAATGTTGTATATTGTATCCACTGTTCCCAATGTGGCTTTCTCTACATCGGGGAAACCAAGCGGAGGCTTGGAGACCGCTTTTTGGAAACATCTACGCTTGGTTCGCGACAAACGACTACACCTCCCAGTCGAGAACCATTTCAACTCCCCCTCCCATTCCTTGGACGACATGTCCATCCTGGGCCTCCTGCATTGCCACAATGATGCCACCCAAATATTGCAGAAACAGCACCTCATAGTTCACTTGGGACCCCTGCACCCCAATGATTTCAATGTGGATTTCACAATCTTCAAAATGTCCCCATCTCTAACTTCATCCCAAAACCAGCCAAGCTGGTCCCCACCCCCAACCTCATCCCAAAACCAGCCCAGCTCGTCCCCACCTCCTTGACCTGTCCATCCTTTCTAGCACCTGTCCACTCCTCTCACCTCAAACCCCACCCTACCTCCTACCTACCAGCCTCATTCCTGCCTTCTTGAGCTGTCCGTCTCCTCCCCACCTATCAGCTCCTCTATCCACCTTCCATCCCTCTCTTTCTTTCTATTTATTTCAGAATACCATTCCCCTCCACCATTTCTGAAAAAGGGTCCAGATCCAAAACGTCAGCTTTCCTGTGCCTCTGATGCTGCTTGGCCTGCTGCGTTCATCCAGGTCTTTGCCTTGTTAATAATAGTAACCATCCTTATATCTGTTGAATTTATTACGTTCTGTGGATATGGCTAGTTTAGTGAGCACATATTGAACTATGTAATGTAGGACATTGGTCTGTCAGGGTGGTGTTTTTTCCATCTACTGCAAAGATCTGGAGGGCACTGTAGGAAGCCTCTCCATTTCTGGTGTTATTAGTTATTAATGTAGCACGTTATCTACTTCACATATTCCAGCCAAATTTCTGCCTATGGGAAGTGTAAGCTTGTAATTTTATTTTTATTCAAGGGAACTGTGCATCTGTGACTAGTTCAGCTTTTATTGCTCATCCCTAAATGGTCTTGAGAAGCTGGTAGCAGTGTTGTTAGGAAGTGTTCCAGTAAATCAGTAAGCAAGTGTGAAGTAACAATGATAAAGCTGCACTTCAACCTTGTGAGAGAATTGGTAGAAAATTGCAGGTGGTGGTATCGCCATGTATCTGCTGGTGGTAGAGGTTGAGAGTTTAGAAGGTGCTGTCGAACAAGTTTTGGTGAGTTGCTGCAGGATATCTTGTAGATGGTATGTGCTGCTACCACTGTGTGTCAGTGATTGGGGAAGTCAATGTTTAGTTTGATGAGTGAGGTACTAATCAGAAGCACTGCTTTGTTCTAGGTGGCATTCTTGAGTGTTGCTGGAGTTGCAGCTTTTCAGGCACATGAAGAGTATTCCATCATATTCCTGACTTGTGCCTAGTAAATGCTTGGTAGGTTTCAAGAATTTAGGAGGTGAGACAATCACAACAGAATTCCTAGCCTCTGACTTGCTCTTGTAGCCACAGTATTTATATTGCTTGTTCAGTTCAGTTTTTGGTCAATAGTAATTGACAGGATGTTAATAGTACAAGATTCACGGTAATGCCATTTATTGCCCACGGACAATGGCTAGATTCTCTTTTATTGGAGATTAAATCATTCAGTGGGAACTTGGCAGATCTGATTGTCTTCGACTCCACCTTCCTGCCTTTTCCCCATGACCCTTGATTCCATTTAAATTTTAAATTTTCTCTTTTAAATTGAAATCCCGATTAAAAATCTATCTCAGCCTTGAATTTACTGAATAACCCAATCTCAACATCCAACTGTGGTAAGAAATACCACAGATATCCCCTGGCTTGATGCCAGTGAAAGAGTGAGGAATATGGCAAGTCATGAGATTACAGACTATGGTTGAATTGAGAGCTTTTTCGGTTGGTGTGAAGGAGTTCCCAAATCATAACGGTCCTGTGTTATCCCAAAGCCATGTGCCAATGTAACTGGACCTGGATTGTCATCAGGTTTTTCCTATCTCTGCAATTTACTGATTACGTGTGCAATTAGGAAGAGCTGGCGTTGAATGAAATCAAGTGTAACTTCAAAAGTGAGGTAGGCCCCTCGATCATATATCACCTAATAGGCCACTAAAAAATGGATAGAAGTAGAGGTCCAAAAGTCATCACATGCTGCTGCCCTTAGCCCAGGGTTGGTTCCATGACATGGAAAAGATAGAGGGGGAATTAAAAACTGACCAATAAAAGGAATACCAATACTAATCAATATTGCAAACAATTTGTCTTCATGACACCAGTTAAGGTTTGTCCATAAATAATATTGTATGCCGATAACTGACAAGACTTTTCCTGCAGCTACTCACCACTGGGCATGAAAGATAGAACAGCACTGAGTAGAAATCTGGAATGAAAGCTGATGCACCCAAAGGCTATGAAAATGTTTGTTATCAAACAAGGAAATACTGAAACTTTGAAAAGCTGTTGATCAAAGAGCATTCTTTCTTGTTGACTATGCTATTATTACCTAATTGTATTATTAAAGTTTTATTGACAGCTATAGTGCAAATGTTAGATTCAGAAATGAGTCTTTATTGATGAAATATAACTGTAGTTCAATAATAAACTGCAGTTTTGAAAATCAGACCGAAATAGCCTCTGTCTAGCTGTCAGAACATAAACTTCCATTATGCCCACAATACCTCATCAGACAAATGGAAGAAACATGATTCTTATGTTAAGTGGCCAAAGAGAAATGCAAGGCTTTACTGGACTGATAGGACAGTTAGGCTGGTAAATCCCAGCTAGTCAAGTAAACTCACTGTGGAGAGGTCTGTTGCAGCCTAAAGCCTCAGAGAGTTGTCTACTCAGTTGCTGTGCTTAACATTTATTGCCTTTGTCTCAAAAATGGAATTGACTCTAAAGTTAAAGCCTGTGTGGGTACATGCCATCATTCCCAACATATACATCTTAGGTTTTGAGGAAGAGCTTGACAGGACACAAAGGACTGTAGAATTGACAGTGCAGAATCACATCAGTTTATCCATTTACAATTGAAATAATCCTTGAAGTCATATCAATGTCACATCACCTCAGCTACAATTATCCCAGGTGTGCAATGTTTTTGTGACCAAGGTAGCAGACTGGGAAAAAAAATCTTTTAGCCTAGAAGCCAAAGATTATTTTCTTAGACAACAGAACGATTTATTACAGGCAGCCTATTTTATAGTTTTATTTTTCATTTTTATTGCATAACCTTCAAAGAGCAGAACAGCTTTTGTACATGAGCAACATTTGTTGTGTTTTTACAAATTCTTGACACCATTTGTTAAGCAAGAAAGTCCACAGAGACTGAATATCATAGCTTGGGCAATGGACCAGACTATGCCTACAGTGTGCCCTCAAGGCACTCACTGAATTTGAGGAGTAGAGGACTTTTTCCAGTCTTGAAGCCAGCACTGCTAATATTGTAATATCAAAGTGAGATTACATCCATATGCCTGGTTCCCTTGTGAAACATTCCCGAACAATTTAGATTTGAGATGAGTCCTGGTGTATTAAAAAAACATGATTTCATCTCCCTAATCCTCCTTTAAGATTGTGCATAAATGGCATGAGCATAAAGTAAAATCTGACAATGCAGCATCTCATTGGAATCTGAGTCCAGTAGCCAAACTTGTGACAATCGGCGGAACACTGCATTCGTCACGTTTCTGCAATACAATGTACTAAATGAGAAAATTTTGTAAAAGACAACTTTGGTTTCATGTAAAACCAACTGATACCTGGAGTACTAGAGATTGTAACAAATAATTTAAGCAGTATCCTATTTTAATGCACAAAGTGCGCATAGGCTTCTTGACTGTGATTCTCTCGATCTTTCAAAGTAAAAAAACCTCCACCTTGGAAAAGTACTAAATACCATAAAGAATTTCAAGGATGTTGAACAAAAATACATTTGCCTTTAAAAACATACCAGCAGGAGTGAAGGAAGCACAGGACTGGATGGAAATAATAAATTTCAAATGCCACATGGCAGAGAAAGAAACAAAATTCACACATAAAAAAAATCCACGTTAAGAAAATTACTTGGTTTCTACATTTCAAAAACTTTAGTCCAAAGGAACAATCAGGAAAATGGATTCATTAGAGTACAAGTGTAGACAGAGATAGTTGAACAGGTTCACAAGGGTAACATCTGAACGTATTGCAAGGATCACTCAGTTTTGGCCCCACATCAATTAAAGTCCAAAGCTGTCAGGCACATTGTTGAGACTGATGCAGGAAAACTTTGGTTGTTTTTAGCGAATAAAACAATCCTCAGTCTAATTCATTGAAACCATGAAAACAAAAGAAACAGGAGCAGAAGAAGGACTGTCAAGCTTACTCTGCCATGCAATATGATCATGGATGGTCCTGGCTTTCAACTCTTACTTACCCAACCATTCAATATGCTCCTCTTGTACAGCTACACAAAACGTTGCATCGTATATGTCTGCTGCATTCGCACTGAATTGAGCAATAAACAAACAATATTGTATGCTTAATAAAGACAAAAAAGAATACAAAAGATTCCGTATGGCAGGTGCCCAGGAAGTCCAAGTTTATTTCCCCAGAGGTACTCCACTCACCACATAAATGATGATGGAAAAAAACACCGTTAAGGGGCACCCAACCTGAGAAAGACATGTGGTCCATCGCACAGAAATGGCTTAATGCCTTGTCTGAAGTGTTCTTGGTAAAATTTAGCGTCTTCGAACATGTTTTCAATGAAGCGTGGTCCACCCAGAATGTCAAGCTTTTGACTGGAACATTGAGCCAGGTGGTGTGGTATTTCTCTTGCTGGTTCCACAATAAAGCAGCTGCCACCTTCCAATTGTCCCCACCAAATTCTGCTTACACCTCTTCCCGTTGCTGCCTTCCCATTCGCTTGGGCCAATCCTTTGTATTGACACAAACAGGTCTCTCCCAATTGTGTGATGATAAGGATGTTGATGGTGGGGAATAAAGCAAAGGCAATGTCATTGAACATGAAGGGGAGATAGTTGGATTCTTACATAAGGGACTACAGATACCTGGCATTTATGTGTCCCAAGTGTGATTTGTCACTTATCAGGTCAAAACTGAAAGCTGTCCAGTCTTTGAGGCCTGCAGATACTGCACGTCATTATCTGGAGCATTGTGAATGGCAGTGAACACTGTGCAATCATCAGCAAGTATCCATACCTTCTGACCTTATACAGTTGGGATAATTGAGTTCCAACAACCACAAACATCTTCTCTATGCTAGGTTTGAGTTCAGCCAATAAGTATTTTTTCCCAATGATTCCCATCAACTTCAATTTTACAGGGCTCCCAATTACCACACTTGTTCCAATGCTGCTTTGATGTCAAGATCAGGTACTCCCAATTCCGCTCACTTTTGGCATTCAGAAAGCGATGCTCACTGGCATCCGGCTGATAACCAATAGGTTTGCTGAAGGGGCTGTAATTATTGGGGCTTGATTTGTCCTGCTTTTCAATGACAGGTCATACTTTGGCAATCTTTCTACCTTTTTTGGATCGTTTCCAGTATTGAAGTTGTACTGGGGCACTGTGAGTCAAATGCATCCAGTTCTGGAACACAAATCTTCAACTTACAACCAGAACGTTGGTAGAGCACACAACATACACTGTATAAGATAACACAGCCTAGAGCTGGAAGAACACAGCAGGCCAGGCAGCATCAAAGGAGCAGGAAAGTTGAAGTTTCAGGTCAGGACCCTTCTTCAGAAACACCATATGAAGTACGTTCACTTCCTTCTTGATAATACATGGAGTGAATCTAATTGAAGACTGCCTTTTGTAATGCTGAGGGCCTCAGGAGGAGATCAAGATAAAACATGCACTTGACACTGCTGGCTGAAGATCACAGCAAATGCTTCAACTCAATCTTTTGAACTTATGCACATTCATTTAGGTCATACTTATGGAGCTTCATCCATCAAATTAACTGCCAGTAGTGTCATACAACACGATAGAGAGTGTCCTGAGTCTGAGGATGGAATTTTGTGTCCACAAAACTTTGCGTGTGGGATTCAGGAGTGTGGGGGTTTGTGACAGAATCACACCAACCATTTTTATCACTCTGACCAATGGATGGATGCATCTATGACAGCTAGATTGGTGAGGACAAGACTCTAAAAGAATGTATTTGCATAAATTCTCGTTTCTCACTTATCTAGATTCATAAGCTAGTCTGACTGATCTGCTTAAAACTTGTGTTCTGAGACTGGACAAAATTCGTAAGACAAGTTGAATTACATGGGTGTGTCACAAATGTTCTGAGAAATTGATATTTTGATCTAGGCCTTGAAACATTTTCACAAATGCATGCTTTCTCATCTCCCTTGTGGGAACCACTTTCCATGTAAATGTTAGTAAATGTGAACAGCATTTCAGTTAGTTGCTGGTCAGATGAACAAGTGAAGGAAGATCAAAAGCCCATGATGATATGATTATATAATTTTAACAGACTGCCTGGCAGTGAAGCCATTCACACGAACATACTGAAGTAAGTCGTGCTTCAATATTGCAAGTGCTGCAATCCAAGGTAATGTCTTTAAAAGAATTGGGTAAGAATGCTTTGCTGAGATCAGTTGCTCATGATTGGCTACCATTTATTTTAAACACTGTGGAATGGACAATATTTAAAAGAAATTAGCCTGTTAACATTTAGTTTATGGCTGCATGCCTCCAATCTAAATACATTCAGCTGGTAACAGCCATTCAATTTAACCTTGTTATAACAGAGAAACAGTGTCTCAAATTGCAAGTATCAAGATTGTACTGATTACAAGACCTGTATAACCGCAGTCTAAGGTCAGGAGAGGAGGATCATGTCACAGGGGGAAATATCTGAGAAAGTAGAGCATCTGCACTCTGAAGAGAATGGAGTAATCTTGTTCTGTACTTATGACTTGAGTGTTGTACTTTCTCAATGAAGGACTCCTCATCACCAACAAGGTGTTGAATTTCTTACATGTATTTCTCAGTCTCACATGTTCCCAGCAGTATAGATTGCTAAGAATGACACCAGACACCAGTACAGCAGAGTAGATCAGCACTCAATTGAGAGGTAATGAATCTGTGAATTCTGTGACTTGTGCTGAGGTGCATAATATCTAGAAGTTGTTTATAAATTTAAAAAGTTAAAGAAAACTTTATGCTCCTTCCGGGCCATAAATTTCAATAAATGTAACAGAATCTCCAAGATACATTAAAAACAAGATGTTATTACATAAGCTTCAGACAGAACCCACAGTAAGGATCATAACTGATAAATGAGTTTTACAGTTATTTGCTCCTCTCCTTCAGCTGCCTTATGTCTCCTTTTCCAGCTGATTTTTATTTCTTTTCTTTTATCACTCCTCCATCCCTGCTCGTACAGTGCAGTCACTTCTTCCCCCAAATCTTGGAAAGTTCCAATATAACACTAAAAAAAAAATTTTACTGTTTTGAAAAAGATCGACTGAACCCACCTGGAGCAGTGAGGTCATCTCCTGTGCACAACAATATCTTACAACATCGCAAATGGATATAAGAGGTGAATGTTGCAATACTGCTTGAATTCAATCAATCATGGGAAACTAGCACTCTAACATCTGCATCAATGTTTTGTTCCTGCTGGAGGGAGGGAAGGCCCAGTGTCTTGTGAATACAAACATTGCGATCCTGTACAAGACCAAAGGGTGAGTGCACTGATTGCAGCATCTACTGAGGCGTCTCCCTGCGGTATTTTCCCAGCTGTGTAACACTGGATAAGGACTCTTTTTAGATAACAAGACAGTTTATTGCATGCTACAGCATTCAGTCAGGCATAATAAGTAGGGCCTTAAGAGCTAGTACAGACGCATCTAACTTCCTCTGAAAGCTACAGCAGAACTCATTGTTACTGCCCACAGACCCTGTGAGACATCCGTTGAATGGGTGGAACCAATGTAGTGTAATCATTAAATTAATCAACACTCTACCGAACATCAGAGAAAATAGTTGGGCCTGATCAATCTGAAGCCATCTCAACATCTCCACCACTGAATCCCAGTGTGGTTTTCAGAACTAGAGGATCTATTGTCGGCATGATCTTCTTATTCCGGTGGCAGCAAGGGAAATGCCATGAAAAAAGGAAACCTTCGTAGATCTCACCAGAGTATTCAACCAAGTGAAAAGAGGTGCTATATTTAAGCTGCTGGAAAAAATCAGCTGCCCACTGAAAGCGCTCAATTTGACCTTCCCCTTTCCTGAAAATTTGCTTGTAAGGACAGCTATGATAGTCAACAGCAAGACCCTTTCGGATCCACAGTGCAGGCAAACCGGGTTATGTTCTGGCCCATGCACAAGCTTCTCTTTATTGCCTCCATGTGCTTTCAGGTCATCAACAGAGGGTTTCTACGTACAGATCAGAACTGACACAGACCTACAAAGTCATGTTCACTTGACAAAGGTGCGCCAAGTCTCCGTCGAAGATTTGCTCCATGCTGACATTACTGCTTTAACACTCAATACTGGCATAAACAACTTCTGTGGCAATTGGACAGACTCTCTCTCAACTATAAAACATTTGTTTTGGGTATCAGTATAAGGAATACAAATGTTGATGTTTACAATATTGCCATCTATCAGCACTGAGAATGTATCACTGGAGATAGTTGATCACTTCATGTATCCAGGTGAGACAATCAACAACAATCTGTCACTTGATGCTGGAATCAACGCCAACTACAGCTGTTATGTCTAAGTAAGGGAGTGAAGCAACAGCAAATTGATGGGAACGCCAAACCTGCATCCTCTGCATACTCAATTACTGTGCTGAGCCATGAGCAACATATGCCAGGCAGGAACAAAGACTTAGCAGTTTCCACCATCAGTGTGGCGAATGTATCCTTACAGACCAAAGTCACCAACTTGGGTCCTGAAGTGTGTTCATTCCACCAGTATAGATACTTTCCTTATAACAACCTGTGCAGAGCTGCTATCACACATCTCTGGAGCTGGTGGGACTTGAATTTGGGCCTCCTAGCCCAGAGCTAGTGACTGTACCATTGTACCACAGGAGCCCCTGCCATTTCATCTCTATAGAAACATTATTAAATCAAGGACAACTGCTCTAGTACGACCATGTTCATTGGATGGATGATAGCAGTAATAGTGCTCACAGAGCTTTTGTAAAGTGAGCTGGGCAATAGCTCAGTTTGTCAGACAGCTGGAGTGGTACTGACAGTGAGAGTTCAATTCCTATACTAGCTGTAGTCACTATGAAGACCTTGCCTGAGGTGAAGTGGCTTCAGTTGAAATTTAGCATCAGTCATCACTTTTATTCATAGGGCAACTTTCACTTTTAATACACAATATAGCTCTGCCACAAGGATAGCTCGCAGGGAGTTATGAAGATAATTGACATTGACTCTAACATCTGGGAGAGAGTCATTTACAGATGTGATCTCTGGAGGCACTTTAGAAAGACATTGAAAGTAGTGGGAAGAAACAAAAAGCTCAGTTGGCCAGAGCAGAGCTAAAAGGTAACAAAGGCCAATGAATCTTGTATCTTCTCAAGGTATCTGTTATCTTTGTCTGCAGCAAATACTGTGGAAAACAGCCATGCTAGAGTACAGGCTCCTGAATTACACCAGGTAATGCTTAATTCAGTGTTGACCACCACAAGCAAACCATCTACTTACAAAGACAGATGCCAATCGCCAGGGTGTGAGGGAAGGGAGTCTTTCATAGCTGGGCTTGCCATATGCTTTGGAGTAACTTATCCTGTACGTGTCCTTACCTTTAACTTGCTCTCAACTGTAGCTCTAAACATATATTACCCAGCAAACCACTGACAGATCAGCAAAAGTAAGTGACTATTTACATTGCCTTCCAACAGCAATTTCAGGATTTGTCTCCCCTGGAATACACGGTTCCAAGTGGTGAAACAGATAAGACCAACCTAAGGTCCAATGATCCTGAAGGTAAGTCAACCTTGTGTCCTGGAACAAAAGAGTTCAACAAAATATAGGAAGCATCCTGCTCACCCACTGCATCTGGATCTATCTACAGGCAGTTAGACTCATCCTACCACTTGATCAAACTTGCCCAGAATGAGAGTACAAGGCTGACAACTTGAAACATCCCTCCAGCATATTTCAAACTACATGCAAGTCACATTCATCAGCTTTCTGTCATCCGCCAACCATCATCTATCTGTCACAAAACCTGTAAGTGATGAGCAAGTGAAGTAGCAGCAGATGTGGAATTATTGGGAGTTGTAGCTATGAGCCAATGGACAGGGCAGCTCAGACCACACAGGGTTTTTCATCAAAAGAACACAGAAGTGAAACTTGGCAGCCGAAGTGATTGAGCGGGCCTTTCTAAGACAACACTGTTCACCTCTCAAGTTTGAGGAAGAGATTAGAAAAGTGTTCTAATTATTGCAACAATGAAAAATAAGAACAGGAAGAGACCATTCAGTTTTTCAAGCCTGCTCCATCATGCAAAAAGATCACAGCTAACCTGGCTGTGGACTCTGTTCCACTTTATTCTTTCCACCCAACCCTATAAGCTTTGTCTGTCTTCTCTCTCAAACAACTAACTAATTCAGCTATTCATAAACTAAAGAGGTGGGCCCAGCGATAAAAGATGGCTCCTGAGGATTAGCAACTTTTATTATTGGCTGGATCCAGCGCTGGTGGCAGTGAAGGGTTGGTAGAAGGGCATCACAGCAACATCAAGGAGGTGGGTCCACTCTGATGTTGGTTGGTCTGGCACAGGCAGTGGCTGAAGAGCATCAGCCCAGCAGCAAAGATGGGCCCAAGGATCAGCAACGTCAATGCTAGTTGGCTCCAGCATAGACAGCAGTGACGCGATGGTGGAGGGATGGCAGCTCAGGTCTTGTTGGTGATGATTAGCTGGCTCAGGACTAATGGACTGTCTTCAAGCTACATCTTTTTTTCCTTATCTTTAAATTATTCAAATTGGCACCACATTGTGACATCAAATGAAACTTTTTCACTGTATTTTATTGTATTCTTACTGCAAAATACATATGACAATAAAACCAAAAATCAGAAATCAAACTGAATGGCATGGCCTCCACTACCTTCACATGAAGAGAAATCCACAAACCATAAACCTCTGAGTGGAAAACATTATCTATATCTCTATCTTCAAAGGGAAAACCTTTCATTCGTAAACTATCTTTTAGTCTCCTCAACAAGCAGATGTCTAGTTCCAAATAATCCAGCTCTTCAGGATCTTGAGTGTTTCAGTAAGATCACTTCTCATTCTTCTAAATGTGAATGAGTAAAGGCTCAATCTGTTCAACTTTCATAGGTCTTCATAAGACAAACCTTTCATTCCAGGAATTAGTTGAGTGACCTTCTCTGAACTGCACTTACAGCAATCATATCTTTTCCTCCCCCAATAAAGAGATCAAAACTGTGCACAATACTATGGTTGTAGTCTCGCAAATGCCCTGTGAAGCTTCAGTGAATCTTCTTTTATGTTCTATTCCCCTTGGAATAAACAGCTGGAGCTGGCAAAGATTGTATTAATGTAGTCACTCTCAAAAAAATCTAAAGGTCACACTGGTTACCATTGATAGAGAGTACATACACACTCTCATGAACAGCTTGACAGTCAACATATTGGAGAAAAGAACTACTCTTGTCAACGGACAGCTGGTTAGGCACTACATCCAGACTGTGAACCTCAGCAAGTCTCAACCACCTGAGCAGGGTAAACACAAAGCAAGTCACACATTGTTTCGGAGTGGTCATGGAACAGAGAACAGGATGAAGTTGGCATAGGCATTGCTGTCATTAACCACTCCAGCAGTAAGTAGACTTTATTAGATTTCACCCTCATTGGTAGATTTATGGAGATTATAAGGATTGAGTTGTGAAATTTTACTGCATGTACCTTTAGTAAGACAATGTCTTGATTCATATTGGGATGGTTTATAAATTTTCAGCTATGTGGTTAAGAAAGTCTTAAAGTTGTCGTCTCTAACTGCCAACTACTTCGATATAGCTTTAAGGAGGAACAAAAGCGAGGGGTATTCTTCCCAATGGTCAAATGTTGCAACTATTTAATTAGCAGTTATCAATTGTGTTGATTCAGATGCCCTTAGTTGGTTTAAATATTGCAAAGTTATCTTCAATAATGGTATTAAAAAAGGATGCATCACATAGGTCTTTGCTTTTGTCTAGTGCTAGTACTTCTCACAGCACACTAACTAGAGAGCATCAGCGAAAAGAAAGAGATTCCAAGTTAGATATTGTTCTTTTGTCCATATCGATGCTCCTCAACAAGGCATTTGTCACTCTGGGATTTGATATATCGTTGAAATCTTTAGAAGTTGCCTTCTGACAGTGTTAATAATGGTCTGACGGTGCTTAAATCTCTTTTACATGGTAACAGGTAAGCAACTCTCACTCGTCTGAAAATCCCTACCATGACCAACCCTGATGAAGTCAAGGATAAATTCTATATTGACGTTCACATCTGTAGAAGGATCATCAAACCCATTCCTGCAATGAAGGGTTTATGAAGAAGGTTGAACAAATTGGGCCTTAAAACCACCATCAGTTTTCCAGCCTCTCCAATCACAAAAAGACATAAATCTGGAACCATCTGATTAAACATGTCATAGCCAATAGAGGACTAGGCAGGATGTGCATGCAACAGACCACCATATTGTAATTTCAAACCTAAACATCCAAATCAATCCCCGAAGTCTGAACGTGCAGAAGCATTTTCATATCTCAAGTTTCAAATAATCAGTTATGGAGGAAGCTTACTCAGAGAATTTGAATGTTATTTGTGTGCTGTGAAAATTAATATTCAACGCATTGAGACATTTCAGGGGTGTAATTGACTCCACCACCCAGTGGAGCCTTGGCCTCCAGTACTTTAATTGATTCAAAGGATGCCAGCATCATTGGCGAGGGAAGCATTTACTATCTAACTCTTAATTCCCAGAGGGCAGTTCAAAATTAACCATATTGCTGTGGATCTGGAGTCACGTGTAGGCCAGACTTGGTAAAAAATGGCAGACTTACCTCCCTAAAGGAGTTTAGTGAACCAGATAGGTATTTTTTTCCACTAATTACCAGTTCATAGACCATAAAATCTCCACAGTGTCAAAACAGGCCCTTCAGCCCAACAAGTCCACACTGACTGTCAGAGCATCCCACCCAGACCCATCCCCCTGTAACCCACCTAACCTACACATCCCTGAACACAACAGTCAATTTAGCCTGGCCAATCCACCTAGCCTGCACGTCTTTGGGCTGTGGAAGGAAACCAGAGCACCTGGAGGAAACCCATGCAGACAGTGGGAGAATGTGCAAACTCCACACAGTCACCTGAGGATGGAGTTGAACCTGGGTCCCTGGTACTGTGAAGCAGCAGTGCTAACTACTGAGCCACTGTACTTGTCATCATTAGACTCTTACTTACAGGATTTTTTTTCTTTGAATTCAATCCACCGTTTGCCATGGCGGGATTTGGAACTGGGTTCTCAGAGCACCATTCTGGGTCAACAGTTCCATGATGGCATGCTCTTGCCTGTTCTGAAAGTTAGAACATAGAACATAGAACAGTACAGCACAGAACAGGCCCTTCAGCCCACAATGTTGTGCCGACCATTGATCCTCATGTATGCACCCTCAAATTTCTGTGACCATATACATGTCCAGCAGTCTCTTAAATGACCCCAATGACCTTGCTTCCACAACTGCTGCTGGCAACGCATTCCATGCTCTCACAACTCTCTGCGTAAAGAACCTGCCTCTGACATCCCCTCTATACTTTCCACCAACTAGCTTAAAACTATGACCCCTCGTGCTAGCCATTTCTGCCCTGGGAAATAGTCTCTGGCTATCAACTCTATCTATGCCTCTCATTATCTTGTATACCTCAATTAGGTCCCCTCTCCTCCTCCTTTTCTCCAATGAAAAGAGACCGAGCTCAGTCAACCTCTCTTCATAAGGTAAGCCCTCCAGTCCAGGCAGCATCCTGGTAAACCTCCTCTGAACCCTCTCCAAAGCATCCACATCTTTCCTATAATAGGGCGCCCAGAACTGGACGCAGTATTCCAAGTGCGGTCTAACCAAAGTTGATGGGTCTCTTGACTGAGTCGCAGACAGTAATGGAAGTAAAGAGGACTGAGTGCTAGTTCCTGTACCCCTGGGGCTTGTTTTCTTCCCCATTCTCTCCAATGCCCTCCATGACAGTGATCATGCCATCAAATTCGAAAATCACACTGACTGACAGCTGAACATCTGAGTCACATACAATTAACAATTTGGACACCTATTCAACATGAAAGAAATTAAAATAATGTGCTTGGCTCATCCAAGAAAGCGCCTATCTTGAAACCAAGGTTTCAGTTCATGACTAAGACCTGTTTTGGTGGGTACACATCACCAGAACAAGTGGGACTTGAACACAGGCCTCCTGGCTCAGAGGTAGAGTTCCTACTAATATGCCAGAAGAGCCCTCTCCACTCTTTTGTAACCATTGTAGTTCAATACATTTAAAATGAGATCCATTGCTCGGACATTTGAAATAATTAAGTAAGAATTTGAGTTTAAATAGTGCCTTTAAATGTAGTCCTTTGTCATGTCAACAGCCAATATCCAGCAAGGTGCAAACGGCAATGAAATAAATAACCCAATTAATCCACTTCGCTGCTTGAGGGATGCATATTGGCCTTTACTGCTCTGTAAATAGTGTCACATGACCAGGCAGGTCACCATCTCTTTCAAAAGGCAGTATCTCCAGCCAAGTTGTTTCAGTGATGAGAGTTGACTTCACAAGTCAGTGTTTAACAAGCTTGGAATAATCAGAATATTTCAAGGTCAATTTAGCAAGCCAGGCCCGTACTTTGTGAAAACACAAAACAGATATTTAGAATTCGAGCTACAGTTCAGTAATTTTTACAGCTGTGTCAGGAAATCAAAATTTAATAAAGTTTTAGCCCAGTTAATTTAACTTAATCCAGCAAGTGAGGTATTAATATTGTATTCTGTTCCATTGTGGTCAACATACAACAATTTTGTTGCCAGTGAGAAGAGCCAGATGTCTGAGGTCAGAAGTAAGATCATGGGTTAATGGCTTTATTACTCCAGGCTGAAGCTCATTTTCATGGCTTAATTGTTGGATAAATGTTCATGAAGAAGCTTTTAAGTGAAACAGCTTTTGTTTAAAGTAGGCTCAATTTTAACTTAAGTGCTTTGAAGGACAAAGTTACATGCTTTTGAAAGTATATATAACAGGCCTAGAATGTAAATATAAATTACTCTGGCGTTATTTTCTGTCATTAGAGATGTAAGTTAACTATTTTATATGTTTTGACCGCATCTTGTCTCAATGAGGCACATTTGCTACACACTTCATTACTTTCTGTGATGGAGCAACTTATACTCCAGCAAATTAAATATCAGTTATTGAAAATCTTATAAGAGTGGGGAATTTTAGGCAAATAAGGCCAGCAGACAAAAGGTATTAGTTATTTAGTTTTATTAAAGTTATTTTTTTCCATATTTCACAGATTTCTAGAATCATTTCAGCAGACAGTAGATTAGCAAATGTAACATCATTTTTCATGAAAGGAGAGAACTATAGGTCTGTTGGGTTGGCATCAGTCACCAGGAAATGTCAGATCTTGTTATAAAGGTAATTAGTACAGGGTACTTACAAAATCATTTCAGGATCGAAGTCAGCATGATTTTACAGAACGGAAGTTGTGTTTAACAAATTTAAAGAAAAGATTTTTTAAGTCCAATACAAGAAAAAGTTCATGGAATTAGGGTAGTGTGTGCATGTGAACAGCTGGCTGGTTAACAGACAGGAAGCAATGAATCGGGATAAACAGGACAGTTTCACATATACCAGATATGGCTAGCAGAGTGTCACAGTGTTCAGCACTGGATCCCAGTTGTTTACAATCCATATTAATAACATAGGAAAAAAGTTTAAGGAAAATAAGTTTCTAGGTCTCCTCATGTTGCATTATAAACTGTGAGGGGGACAGAAAGAAGCTGCACAGATGGGGTTAAATAAGTGGGGAACATTAAGAAGGATGGAGTATAATGTGTAAAAGTGAGAGATTATTCAGTCTGGTTATCATATTAAAGCAGAAATGCTTTTTGAAAGACAAGAAGCTTGGAAATGGTGATGATGTTCAGATGGATTTGGATGTATTTAAAATAGGGATGCAGAAAGTATGTAGATACAACGAGTATTTAGGAAAGCAAGAGGACTAAAGTACAAAAATGAGGATTTTTTTTTCTCCAATCGTACACAGCTTTGGTGAGATTGCACCTGGAATGCTGTGCATTGCTTTGGTGTCCAGATTTCAGGTAGGATATATTTACCTTGGAAGTCAGCAGGGAAGGTTCACTGAGGGTTTGAGTGAAAAGGTCTTGTATGGCTAGGGGTTTAAAGAATCAGGGATCATCTTACTGGAACATACAGAATTTCAAACAGGTTTGAAGGCTGGACACCAGGGGATTGTTTCTCTTGGTTGGTGAATCTCAAACATGGCATCTCAGGATAAAGGGTCAATCATTTAGGACTGAGAGAAAAAGAGACTTTATCACTCAAAGGATTTTGAATCATTTGAATTCTCTACCCCAGAATGTTGTGGATATTCTACCATTGAATGTATTCAAAAGTTGGGAATAGACAGATTGTTGATCCCTTGGGGAATTGATGGATATGGGGAGCAGATAGGAAAGTGGAGTTGAGGCAGATGATAAGTTACAATCATAGTGAGTGGAAGAGCAGGCTCAAGAGGCCAAATGGTCCACTTCTGCTCTTATTTGTTAAGCTCTATTGTGGGGGGATTGTAACTCCCTTAAACCATCTTGTTTGTTTGCCACTACCGCCTCCCCTTTCTGTATTTTCATACTGGATCATTTATAGAAGTGTAACCAGGGACGACCTTTCTTGGTTTTTGCGGTTGTCGAATGGCCATGGACTTTGCTCACAAAATTTTATTCATATGGTACCGTACCACCTATAACTTATTACAATTTGGCCTGAACTGCTGTCATTGATCCTCCACCAGGGACCAGCCATTTAGGATGCAGTACTGAATCAAATTATAATCTGAAAATACATTTCTGTCAAGCAAAAGGCCATTTTTAAAGAAATATTAGGTATTCAGATTCAAACTGCCCGAAGCTATAGCATAAAGTAATCAAACCCAATAGCAGAACACTGAAGCGCCTCTGTTCAAAGCTTAAGCTGGTCAACTACTAAATTTATTTTTATGCAAGTTGAATGGAATCGTCAAAATATCTTTTCCACCACGTCTCAACATGGGAAATATCACCATTGCAGGGGATGGAAGAGATGGGGTGTGAGGGAGGGGGAGGGGGGTTGCGGGTGGAGGGAGAGAGAGAGAGCGAGAGAGAAAGCAAGTGTAAGGGAGTGTATGACAGAGATAAAGTACAAGGCCAAATGAGAGAGGGATTGTACAAATATATGGGAGGAATAACATTTTTGAGATGCTCATTTAGGTATTAAAGTTCCCATGCATTCCATTCAAAGAAGCATTCTTGAATCTCAATGTTTTGGTCAATATTCCTCCCTGAACCAGCTTCATCAAAAACAAATTCACGAACTGTTCATCTCACTAGATGTAAGATCTTCATAGAATCATACTATCTCTGTAATGTGGAAGTATGCCATTTGGCCCATCACACCTAGGCCAACCCTCCAAAGTGCATCCCATCCAGACCTCCACCCAATCCCCAAAGCCCCACATTTACCATGGCTAATCTACCTAGCCCGTACATCCCTGAACAATTTAACATGTCCAGTCCACCAACCTGCAAAGTGTTGGGCTGTGGGATGAAACTAGAGCGCCAGGAGGAAACTCACACAGACACACAGTGAATGTGAAAGCTTTGCACAAGCGGTCACCCAAAGCTGGAATCAAACACGGGTCTCTGGCACTGAGGGAGCAGCGCTAACCACTGAGCCCCCCTGCCACCCTTGCTGGGAATATTTATCTGCAACAGAATTGTACTTCCATGATAATTTTTGTGAAGCAATTTTTTGGATTCTTTCACAATGACGTAACATCGCACAGCATTAAAAAAATGTTTAATTTTTTGACCATCGATGACTTTCAAGGTTTATTTCATCAATGACTTACTTCAGTAAGGGAGTTTGTTGAATTGAATCCAAAGTTAATTGTCTGGACAGCAAATGGGACAGGATTAATTCGGGGTTTTGGAACAGTGAACTCCATCAGAAGGGATCGATTTGAAAGGCTTAATGACAGCTTTCAGTGACAAAATGTCCTTGTGTTCTTAAAGAACCAACTGGTTCAATTTCATTGTTCTGAAGCAGAGGATTCCACACGTGAGATTATCTGTGAGGAACTTTCGAACTGGAGATAAACTAACCATCAGGTTAAGAACAAAAAAGAATAGTATTTGAAATTATATTGATTCTAAAATCCAGGCAACATTAATTTAAATTGTTCTTGTGAGACAAACAATGAATATACTGTTATAGCCCTGCGACAAAACAGTTAAAAGTTAATCAGTTACTGAGTGTAATCCATGAGCAATTATAATTAGTTATCCTGTTCAGTGTGACCATTAAAACAATGCTGTTGATTTGAAAGTGCCAGCATGTTGACTTAATTTCCTTGGATTTGGGGCATGGGTGTTGACTGAGTAAAAAGACTTGTCTTACTTAGGATAGGGATAAAATACTACGAATTTTAAGCATTTGTTTTAAAATAGACACTTTCTAAATAAGGCAGACAATACCTCATGTAACTTTAGTGGCATCAGCTCCGGAACAAGACCCAAAACGTAAGCAAATGTCTCAAAAAATGGAAAATCATAGCCACTTGTTAAAGTTATATATGTTATGGACTAAAACCTACAGGCAATGGGGTGTGCCGACAGTTCACATTCATGCTTCATTTAGAGCAATAGGATTAATCAAATCTTAACTTGTGGCAATTTGGCAGATCCTGGCGATGGGAGCAGAAACCTTTCCATTAGCAGTGGCACTGAGGACTATTGGTCAGCCTCCTATCTCAGCCATTGAGATTGTGGCTTTGATAATGACCCCTGTGAAGCCATAAGGTGGTCATCTCTTTGTAGCTGGTGGGTTCATGTTAATGCCCAGGAAAATGGCTCTCAATTGGGATTTTAATTGTCCAAGTCTGCAACCAGTCTCCAGTTGTCAGGCAATCATTTGAGCAACTGGAAAACTCTGCCAGCCAAGAACTGTGTCTGGGAACCATCCAGATGTGGCTCACTGGAACATTCTATGTCCATTGCCACCACAACCCCAACACCTGGCCTGTTGTCCTGGATCAGTAAGATCCCAGTAAACATTTCAATCCCAGCTTTCCATTTTAATTGACAGAGCACAATTTTAACTTTCTACAAAAGCACCATTCTCCACTAGTACTTTGACATGTAATCTTTTTCTGTCTGTCTCATTTTGTAGTCAAGATACAGAAATATGGGAATGAGGCGTTGAATAATGTAGGCTACTTTCGAAGAAATGCTATCTCCTGAGCATATAAAGGATTACTCCATTAAAACTGATTAACAGGTGAGGCCACGTAGAAACCCAAGTCAAGAGCACACTATTACTGGCAGACAAATCAAAAAGTAGATAAATTGATCTTCTGCTTGGACAGGAGGTCAGCCAAAAAAACTCCTAGATATATGGCTCACATTAGTAATGCAAGATGAGGGTTAATAGGTTTGAATTCAAATGTGGATGTCAGCATCAATCATGGGGTCACTGCTGTTTTAAAAGGATAAAATGTAACCAAGTTTTTTAATACAATGGAATAAATCATTAACTTATTGACACATTAGAACTAAGTCCTACTTACATTATCGTTGTGTAATAGTGACAACCTGACTTCTTAAATAATTAATTACATGTTGTAAAACCACACAAACAGAACTTATATATATTTCTTTTTTAGCAAACCTATATTTTTTTCTGCACAATTCACAGAACCTTTTAAGCAAAGGAAACTAGCGCATCACTTTGAAATTTTCTATCTTCCACAATCATAGCTGTTTTGTTCCATTTACTTAGCTCCCTTCAGAATTTCACCAATCCTAATCCCGGTCTGTTTCTGCCTCTTCATTCAGGAGTTAGCTTCTAGATGGAAAAACAGGTACTTTGGATGAAACAGGCTCTCCCCAACTGGCCTTTGTATGAGTAGCTGGGTGTCAAGGGAATTTTAACAACAAAACTTCAGCCCCTCACCTGATGCGGCAAAGATTTAGTACATTGTTAGGTAACACAAGGCCAACATTTTTTCTTCACTCACCAACATTTTTCTTTACCTGTTTCCTCAAATTAATGCTGAAAACATCAATTCTTTTGAAAGAAATTGAATTCATGGCAAGCTTGCTATCCAACAGCTTCTGTTTGAAACATTAATGATAGACAAATACCTTGCAAAAAAGTAACTATTTTCAAATAAAAAGTAATCCAAATTGAGAGTTTTCAAAATTATGAAGGATATTGATTGAAGTAGATTTTCAAAGGACATGTTTAGTTTTGAAGGAGACCAAATCCAGAGAGATACCATTATACCCAAAAGCAAACTCAGAAAAGATTGTTTTATGTAAAGGTTGGGAAGAATGCGCAAGACACTACAAAAGGAAGCAGCTGAGGCAAATAGTATAGATACTTTAGGAGGAGTCAAGGTAAAGATGAGAGAGAAAACAATAGGTTACACTGTTTGGGTTAGATAAAGCTGGAATATTTTGGGATGGTTAGGAGGGGAATGCACATGTGGAGCATCAACACAGGCATTGATCTGTGGGACCAAATGGTCTACTTTTGTAGTGAAAGATTTTGAAACTTTTTATTACTTGTTTAGATATAATTATAGAGAATACAAACCACTGAAACAGGCTATTTAGCCCAATCAGTCCATACTACTGTTTACGCTCTACTCAAACCTTTCTTATTCTTTCTTATCCAATTGATGTGCAAAACTCAATGGCCTCTGAAAATAGTGTCTATGTAACTATGTGATCAAAACCTTTTATAATTTTAACTACCTCTGCTGAGTAAACATTTAAATTTCTCTTGTGAAGGGATAGGAAACACGGCCTTTCTTGATTTTCCTTGTCATATCCACACTGACAACCACAAGATATATTTACAGTTTCGAAAAGGTTTTCAACTTTTCTTTTGTCGAGAATGTTTAATTTTCCTGTCAACAAATTGAAGTTCACCAATCTAGGCACTTGGATATGCTCCATCTTGTTTCTTAGATATAGGCTCAACACCAATTCGCTGGCACATTGCCAATCCTTGCCTATTCTTTTGTCTATTATTTTAAAATGTATAGAGGCAATCTGTCTGGACCAGTTTTATCTGATTAAGGTTGATTAGCTTATTAAATATTCTGTTATTTTTATTTTAAATCCAGTTATGTTGTTTCCAATTTCATCTTCCAATGCTATGTCCACCTGACCTAGTCTCCCTGGTTAACAGAGAAGCAAAGTAATTATTTAATATTTTTGCCATTTCATTATTGTAGTCTGTGGTTTTATGATGACTATCCCTTGTGACCCTATTTGTCTATGAAATATTTTATTTTCTTCCTTGATAGTTTAATATTATTGTTCCTTTTTGCCTTCCTAATTACTTTTTTCTGATTTTTTTCATATGTCCTTTGCTTTCCATGTATTAGAACACAGAACATAGAACATTGCGCCAACCTGCAAAACCAATCTGAAGCCCATCTAACCTACACTATTTCATTATTGTCCATATGTTTATCCAATGACCATTTAAATGCCCTTAAAGTTGGTGAGCCTACTACTGTTGCAGGCAGGGCATTCCACGCCCTTACTATTCTCTGAGTAAAGAAGCTACTTCTGATTTCTGTCCTAAATCTATCACCCCTCAATTTAAAATTATGGCCCCTCTGCTAGCCATCACTATCCATGGAAAAAGGCTCTCACTGTCCACCTTATCTAATCCTCTGATCATCTTGTATGTCTCTATTAGGTTTCTTAACCTTCTTCTCTCTAACGAAAACAGCCTCAATTCCCTTAGCCTTTCTTCATAAGACCCTCCCTCCATACCAGGCCACATCCTGGTAAATCTCCTCTGCACCCTTTCTAATGCTTCCACATCCTTCCTACAATGTGGCGACCAGAACTGTATGCAATACTCCAATACTATATTAGTAATGCCTGTTTCCTTACCCTCAATTTTTCCCTTATGTTTTAAGTCATTCATGGTGTCTTACTTGTGTTTCTTTTGTTCTTGTTTCCCTGGAAAACCGGCTTTGTTAAACACCATCTCAAATTATTTCTATTACTTTTCAACATCGTTGTTTGCCAAAAAGTATCATCCACTTTATTTTGCAAGTTCTGATCTCAGCTGTTCCAAATCAACTTTTCTTTGTTATCCTTTTGTTGTTCACAATATTCTAAAATTAATTCATAAGATGTGAGTGTCTCACTTTTGGTTGCCCTTGAGAAGTTGCTGGTGTCTTGCCTTCTTGAACTGTTGCAGTCCATTCGATGCCGAATGTCATGAGGCAGCGAGTTCCATATTTTTGGCCTGATCGCAGTGAAAGAATGGCGATACATTTCCAAGTTAAGATGGTGAGTGGCTTGCAGGGACACTTGCGGTGTGTGGTGTTACCATGTATCCGCCATCTGTGGCCTGGATAGAGTCATGTTTCTTGAGTGTTGCTGGAGCTGAACTCATCCAGGCAAGTCAGGAGTATTCCAACACATTCCTGATTATTATTTTCCTAAAAAATATTCCAATATGGTCACTATTGCCTATAAGTTTCCCTACTTTTACTTTCAGCTCTTCACTGTATCCAGCAGCAGATGATGCCTAGTTGGGTACTGTCAGCTATTGATCAGTCATTCACACACTTACGTCTGAGTCAGGAGGTGATGAGTTCACATTGCACTACAGAACCCAGGCTCTAAATTGTGAGCTGAAGGAATGCTGAACTATGGAAGTGTCATTTCATGGATGAGACATCAATCTAAGACTCGGTCTACCTTCTCAGGTGAAGTTAAATGACACTCCTGTGAGGAACAGGGAGTTATCTATAAATTTCTAGCCAATATATAACCCTCAATCAACACCATAAAAAAAATTATCTAGTCATTATCACATTGTCGGCTGTGTGAGCTTGCTGCATGAAAAACGACAATTGTGCTTCCTATAATACAACATTGACTACATTTCAAGTGTATTTCATTGACTGGTAAGCATGTTGGGTCATCCTGAGTTTGTAAAACAGACCAAATAATTTCAAGAGCAAGTAAGAATTGCTGATGCCGGAGTCAGAGATCACACAGTGTGGAGCGGGAGGGACACAGCAGGCCAGGCAGCATCAGAGGAGCAGGAAAGTTGAAAGTTTAACCTCCTTCTCTTGGGGATCCCGACCAGAAGCGTCAACTTGCCCATTCTTCTGCCTGGCCTGCTGTGTTCCTGTAGCTCCACACTTTGTTATCTCTGAATAAATCCAAGTCTGTCTTTCTTAGATAATGGATTAGAAATTAATTTTGCACGCATTACTTGAACTCCATTCCCTCAACCCTTTAACATAATACTCTGATTCATTATTTTCCATCATTTAGAACTGGCAGAAAACTCTACAGATTTTTGTTTACTATTTTCCTCTTTAATCAATTGCATATTTCTTCTTCCATCCCTTCCATATTTCAGTGATGCATTGACCTCTATCAACGCCAACAACACCAGCCCCATCCATAAACAATACTCCATTCTTCTCACTATAACTTGTCTGAAGTTCCAACTGTAACTGCAATCCCCCAAGGATCCACTATTCCTGTTTTAGCAATGACCACTCACATTTTTTCATTGTACAAATAAGGAACAGCAGTAGGGCCACTTGGCCCTTCTAGCCTGCTCTGTCATCCAACAGTATCACGGCTGATCTGGTTTTAACTTCAAATCTAAAGATCTGCATATCCCCAATAAACTTTCACCCCACCATGTCACTTCTAGTAACTCCATTAACCCTACTTCCTACTTTCTCTATTCCCAAAAGTTCAAATATGTTATACCTTGCAATGTTTAATTTCCAATCCTGATTTTTCTGTTTTAATGTCTCGATAATCCCAATGTCTGATTCCTCGCCTTGGCACCAGGTAAACAGCAGACTGCATAGAATCTCACAGATTCCCAACGGTATGGAAGCAGGCCATTCAGCCCATCAAGTCCATACCAGTCCTCTGAAGATATCCCATCCAGGCCCACCCCCTACTTTATCTCTGTGACCCTGCATTTCCCATGGCTAACCAACCTCGCCTACATGTCCCTGGACATTGTGGACAATTTAGCATGACCAATCCGCGTAGTCTGCACATCTTTAGACTGTGGGAGGAAACCAGAGCACCCAGAAGAAATCCACACAGACATGGGGCGAATGTGCAAACTCCACACAGTCACCCAAGGCTGGAATTGAACTCTGTTCCCAGGTGCTGTGAGGCAGCAGTGCTAACCACCGAGCCTTTATCCATCTCCTTTATTATAGGATCCCCTATCACTACCACATTTGTATTCTCTTCTGTTCCACTGGACAGCCTTCTGAGGTATGGTGTCTTGGTCTGCATTGTGGGTGACCCCCCCAGGTGTTTTACCTTGTCCTGACAGGCAATAAGCATGTTGTACAGGACCATTATATATAGGATTTAATTTAAAATGTCTCCTTACTCTCTCTGACAGTCACACTCTCTGTTTTCTGACCCTGTGCCTTCCATCTGTAATGTGACACCTTCGAGAAAATTAGACAGAAATTCTGTCCCCTCAACTCCCCAATGTTTAACAGTGACTCTCACCCACTTTGCACTCAGTCACTCTGAGCCAGAGACTGACAATTACCCCAGATGTGAGAAAGTTTGAAGGTTATACCCTCCACAAACACCATACGTTTCACAATCTTGACACCACTGCCTGCCCTGCCATCTCTAGCCTTTGTTTTATTTGTTCAATGATGATCTGATCTAACATTAGGCAGGTTGCTTTGTTGAAAACAAAAGTCCCAAAGGCAAATAAAACTCTGATCAATGGATCACTGGCACATTTGGTTCAAAGTGAATAAGACAAAATTAGCACATATCCATCTAATCAAGGTAATTTCACCAGCAATACCTGTGCCTCTGCACTGGTCTCCTTTTCACAACCCTGCCTACACACTCTATGACAGCAAAATGCATCATCAGCATTGCTTGTTGACCACAGGACGCCATGCTTCTCAAATTATGCTCATCTAGAATATATTTTGCTTGTTTTTCAAAAAATGGATAACATAGTGCAATGATGATGGATCAGAACTCTGAAATATTTAGAGGCAGTTTAGTTTTTAAAAATGTGCTTACATGAAAAGGAAGACAGCTACAGATATAGAAAAAAATTGCAAATATAAATTCGGAGTCTCTCTGGCAAAGTCCTATATGAAGCCATGGAATACCAGATCTGAAAATTATCAGGGAAATTTCAAACCTGAAACAGGAAGAGCTAGCGCAGGGTTGGAATATCTTTCTCACATCAGCAAAATACCACTTCTTGCAAATATGTCTGTTTCAGCCTTCAGGAATGTACAAAAATGATTAAAGACTAGCTACAACTAGTGGGTGTGTTATTAGCCAGGCATTGTAGTGTAAGGACTAGAGTCCTGTCAAGGTTACAACTTTAAGAATGGCCATTTTAACGTCACTGCGCTGGCTTTCTCTCAGTCCAGACGCTCGAATTCACTTGGCTATAAAAGGTATAAAAACAGAATTCCTGTCAATCTGCAAAACCAAGAATTTTGGAATCAAATGCTCAACTATCAATGTCAACAGTACCAGTGCCATCCAATAATAGATGCAGTATTGTCTTATCTGCTCTTCACAAAGACTTCCCAAAGTGATCCATTTTCATTTTGCTTTTAACATTTTATAGTCACCTCTTATTTTTGGTCTGTATGCATATATGCCATGTTACTATTTCTTCTGTTGTTTAACAATTTTTAAATATGGTCTGTTCGATCATTCAAGAAAGACTGTTTAAATTTGAGCCCTTTAAACTTAATTTTATTTGAAACTTGAGAAAGGACTCCACAAGAGGCTGGGATCTTGCTTAAATTCACCTTCTGTAACCAATTAAGTGGGTGTGAATACCGAGGAGAATCAGTTTATCCTGCCTCTTCCCGGAGCTTAACTGTTGGGAGTATCTTGTTTGGAATCATAAATTGGGAATTCTTACTGGGGTCTGTTCATAACAGTAGACATTACCAAGACTTGTAAAATTTAAATTTAGTTAATATATGGTCAGACTCTAGGAATCCTGCAGGAAGTAATTCATCTTCAGACTGCCCCAAATCTGTGCGCCATTTATGAGGCACAAGTCAGGAGTGAAAACAAAAACAGAAATTGCTGGAAGAAACTCAGCAGGTCTGGCAGCATCTGTGGAGAGAGATGTGCAGATGAAATTCACATGAGAAACTTGAAACAGGGCATTTCACTGACAACAAAGTGTGGAGCTGGATGAACACAGCAGGCCAAGCAGCATCTCAGGAGCACCAAAGCTGACGTTTCAGGCCTTGACCCTTCATCAGAGGATTCTACAGCATCTGCAGTTCCCATTATCACTGAAACAAGGCATTTCACTGCTTTCTTGGTCACGAGAACAGTAGGAGAGTGAAAGAAACTTTCAAAGGAAGAAATTAAGGTGAAAATTTGATTTAAAATAATGTCATGGAAAGCATATTTAAGACATTCCAGGTTGATTTAAGTAAGCTAATTTATTGTGTCAATAAATATTATATTGCAAGTAATGTGTGTGATCTACATAATTCATTCAGCATTTACAGCCCAATTATGTAGTGCACGCTTGATTCAGAGATTCTTTCCCAATTTCAGCAGCAATTGCTTCTACAGTTGAATCTGAAATCAGCCACATTAACACAATGAAATGATACTTACAATCATGGATTAAGCTAATTTTGAACAGGGAGTGTGGAGATTAATAGTATAAATACCACTTTTCTGAGTCAAAATACAACCAATTTTGATCAGTATAATTCAAAGAAAAAACTTGGAACTTTGCATCTCAATTTCTACAAATAGTTCACCCAAAATTTTTCCGGAGAATTCTGTCACCACCAAACCCCAATAAAAGGGCTGCTTACATAAACACCTTGGTCTGGTTTTTGTGACAGTATTATTTGTAAAGCTTCCACTTCTATTAGTCTGCCCAAACTGACATCTTCAAGAGCCTGCACAAGTACAGAATAATGTGGAAATGCAGAAATTACTGTTTGCGATCCCACACTTCTCCAGAGCATACACTATTGAGGAAAATCAATGAAGTGATGAACATTTCCACTTTTACACTTATAATCACGCTTTAAAAACCCTTGTAAAATTATGGCTTGCTGAATGAGATATAAGTGCGATTTCCTTTTATTCATTAAGGGGAATGAGGGAATCGCTGGACAGGCCAGCATTTATTGCCCATCTCTAATTGCCCAGAGGACAGTTCAGAGTCGACTATACTGCTGTACGTCTGGAGTCACATGTAGGCCAGACCAGGTAAGGATGGCAGTTTCCTTCCCTGAAGGACATTTGTGAACCAGGTCGGTTTTTCCAACAATCAGTAATGGATTCATGGTCATCACTAAACTCTTAATTCCAGATATTTTTGTGGATTGCAAATTCCATCATCTGCCGTGGTGGAATTTGAGCCCATGTCCCCAGAATATAACCTGGGTACTTTGGATCAACAGTCCAGCCATAATACCACTAAGCCATTGCTTCCCCCAAATAATGTAATAGTGTACTAAATTTAATGGTGTACTTACTTCATGACTGGCAACAACACCCTTAGTGCTCCTCTAAAGCCAATTATATCTTTGTGCAGTATTAAATTTCTTCACTAATCGATAAAAATATGCAAATTTTTAAAAATGTATTTTCAATGAAGTGGAACTCTTGCTTCCTCCAAATTAGCAGTTTCGAGCCATGAACTGTAAAAAGAAACCTGGCTAAGAATAGATATTTTGTAGAACTGTGGCTTTGAGGACCACCCTTATAAAGGAAAGAAGGTCAGACAAAAGGTTTTACAAAACAAAAACAGATACTGTTGTATTGATGGGAAGTCGGGCAGTGCAAAACCACAGAACTAATGAAGATCGAGGAATCTTCACTCTCTCCCAAGATCTGCTGTCCGGCTAGTCCACTTGTACAAGAAAACGCCAACTATCCAACTGTGGAAGACATCATGGTTTCTGGATCTGATTTTCAGTGTTTACCTCTTTGCTTCAGTAACAAACAACTGGCTGCATTGTTAGCCACAGAGACTGAAAGGACTTTCTTCTTGGAATTATTCCTTTGTCTTATTCAGAAATATTTTAACTGTGACATCTGTAGGAACACAGGAACAGGGGTGTTGGTCATTCAGCCATTGAGCCTGTCCTATCTTTCATCAGGCCAGAACTGTACCATCTTACATTCCTCAAAAGGATTGTCAAGTAATTTAGGTAGATGTGAAGACAACATTTCCCCTAATGGGAGAATCCAGAACTATGGCTCACTGTTTAAAAATCAGGGGGAAACCCATTTGTAATAGATATTAGGCAAAATGATTTTTTTTTCTCAGAGTTTTGGAGCTCTTTTTCTGAAATGGCAGTGAGAGCGGAGTTCTTGAGTATTTTTAAGGCAAAGGTGGATGGATTTTTTTAAATTAAGGTGCGACAGTGCTGTGGCTTTAAGAGGATATTTTGTTTTTTTTATTTGAAGGCAGAGGCACTGATCAAATTACCAGAACCACTAGTAAATGGCTTGAGAGGCCTTGGGTTTTGTTTTTAAAAGTTAGAACAATAGAAGCAGCCTGAATGGGTGTGGTTAAACTCCCACAGAACCAGGAGATTTAGTTTTCAGCAGAAGCTGTTAGGGCTCTGGAAGAAGTGAAAGGTATTTTTTCCCCTCTCTCAGTTACAACCAGAAGCTGGGGGCTTCTCTGCCTGTTACAGGTATTGCATGTGAGACCATCTGTTTTTTTGAAGCTGCCTTTTGCCAAGGTTGTAATTATGGGTTATTACCAAATTGGAACAGTTAATTCATCATTGTTACTGCATCTATTATTCTGTGAAATTTTCCAATAGAGTTAAGTTAATCAAATTCCTTCTTTCTTTGTTGTATTTTAACTATAGTGGACGAATAAAGGGTGTTTTGGTTTAGATGCGGTAGTTTGGCCAATCAAATTGCATCTGGAATGCAACATCTTACATTTACCTTTAAAATAAGAAACCTTTAGGATCTAGACTATCTTATGAATATTTTGAGGGGCATTTGGTCTAGTCCAGAATAAAAAGGAGTGAAGGATTATCAGGGATAGTCAGAAATGCAGATTTAATGTTACAATTGAACCCGCCATTATCGTATTGAATGGTAGAACAGGCTCACAGGCTGAATTGCCTACTTCTGTTCCTAACGTGTAAGTTCAAAGTTTTTACTCCCATTTGATCCTAGTCACCAATATGAAGTAATCCAGAGTAAGATTTGTCCCTCTAATACCCTCCTCAGCCTCAATGCTGTCCACGTACGAGTGTGTGTGTAAAAACACAGCCACAGAACCTGCTGCTTATTTCTAGGGTTCCCTAAATTAGAAAATATTAGCATAAATCCAGAGATTTTCACTTACATTCATACACTGAACCAGTTTCCCTTAATAATTACTCATCTGTTGCAAACATCCCTGTGTGCACCTTTTGGGTTGTCATACTTTTATTGACAAGTTCATGCTCCTATTATACTGTGCACACTCTGGTCAATGGCTACTTGACAGAGTGGAAAGAAATAGACTTTAATCTCTATGGGACACTGTAGAAAATAAAAATTACGAGCCCTAGCAAAAGGCCAGCAGATTCTTTGAGGCAATTTTATAAATCACCGCTTGTACTCTTGCCCCTAGAAATTGTCAATCCCCCTTTTTTTACAGCAGGTGGTTGGGACAATCCCCACAGGAAAGCACGACTTAAAATCGGAGATCCAGAGACAGCTTTGCACATTTCTGCCAAATACTGCTTTATTCAGGAGCTGAATTTCAGAATTTCTTAAACCCTCAATGTTCTGTTGTGAGGCGTCAACATCCCATGGACGTAAGACTATAACAGACTGACACGTCCTCGTACATTGCATTTTCATTTTCTTGCTGGCTATACAATCTGTGTTTTGTGCACTTTTTGTGCTGGCTTTTGAAAGGCAATTACTACCTAACGACACACAACCAATGTGGTTTATATATTGAAGAATGGCTTTACAACAGCTTATAAGGGAGGCCTTTTTTTAAGCATCCATTTCAAGTGTAGTGAAAAAACATCCATCACATGCCGTCCTAATTTTCCTATTACTGTACTACAAACAGTGTTGTTGTTGAGGGCAATTGTGGTAGAGTATTGCCCTGGGGATTTTGTGCAGACTGACAGCATGCACATCCAAGGTCATTTGCTTAGCTCCCACAAAATTCCTCTGCTGCTGGTGAGAAAAAAAATTACTTTTTTAATTACATTTATTGTTTAAAATCAGTAGTAAGGTTTTTGGCTGTGTACGTTCATTTTCACCCCTTCTAAAGAACTAACTGCAACGACAAACCTTACAAATCTCAAAATACTGAAACTGCTTCAGTGTTTATCTCTTATTATCCAAACTCCTCCCTTTTCTAACTGAAGGAAACAACAACAACATCAGTGTGCATTTATGTCCTACTGTTAAAGTCGGAGAACTTATCAAGTCACAGAAGCACCACAGAATGGCTACTTAACCGGAGTACAGGTAATTAGGAGAGATTGATGAAAAGGGATGAAGTAGGTCGTTTTACAAGAGGAGATGTTTAGAGTGAGAATTCCAGGTTTTAGGGAGTGGCTGGTGAAGGCACAGCCCTGTAGCGGTGGGGTGGCAGGTAGGTAGAGTGGTGGAGGGAGAGGAACAGAGAATGCAGCTTGGTACATTATTGGGCTTAAGGTGAATGAGGGGTGGATGAGACAATGGAAGGTTCTAAACATAAAGGTTTAGATTTTTAAATTGGGCACCACCCGCAAAATAGTTGGAAATTTTGGAAAATATTGTTCATGGAATGTGCACATTGTTGGTTAGGTCAGCACTTATTGCCCATCCATACCTGCCCTGGAGAAGATGTCGGTGAGCTGCCTTCTTAAATTGCTTCAGTCTTTGGGTGGGGTATAATGGCACCCTCAATGCTGTTAGGATTTTGACCCAACAACAGTGAAGGAACAAGACTAACTGCAAGTCAGAGTGGTGTGTGGCTTGCAGGGGAGTACATTGATGTTTCCATGCATCTGCAACCCTTGTTTTTCTAGTGGTAGAGATTGAAAGTTTGTAATGTACAGTAAGAGGAGATTTGATGATTATTTGCAGTGCAACTTGTAGGTGGTGCACAGTGCAGCCATTGCAGTGATGGGAGCAAATGCTGAAGGTAGTGGATGTAGTAATATTGTAAAGATCACATTGTCTGATTTTTCGGTATTTTTGTTTGCATTCGGAAATGGGGAAAAGATGGATCTAAAACAAAGGATTGTGCATGGGATTGCTGCACATTTCAAACAGTACTAGTGCTTCATCTAAGTGCCATTGACATTGTTATTCATTCAGCTAGAGGGGAAGGCTAGTTGTAGTCAAACTTTCAGCCAGGATTTGTATGAATTGAGATTCCAAAGACAACAAGTAGTTGATTGGTCTGTGGAGTTGTGACTAGCTGTTGATGACATGGTTGATCCAGTTCAGTTCCTGGTCAATGGTAACCACCATGGTGTTGATAAGTAGGAATTCAGTGTTGGTAATACCACTGAATGTCAAGTGGTGATGGTTAGATTCTCTCGTTTTAGAGATTAGATTAGATTAGATTCCCTACAGTGTGGAAACAGGCCCTTCAGCCCAACAAGTCCACACTGCCCCTTGCAGCATCCCACCCAGACCCATTCCCCTGTAACCCACACACCCCTGAACACTGCAGGCAATTTAGCATGGCCGATCCACCTAACCTGCACATCTTTGGACTGTGGGAGGAAACCGGAGCATCCGGAGGAAACCCACGCAGACACAGGGAGAACGTGCAAACTCCACACAGACAGTTACCCGAGGCTGGAATCGAACCCGGGTCCCTGGTGCTGTGAGGCTGCAGTGCTAATCACTGAGCCACTGTGCCGCCCGCCCAAGAGTGGAATCGAGATGGTCATTGCCTGGCATTTGTGCAACTTGAATGTGACTTATCACTTATCAGCCCAAAACTAAACATTGTCCGGGTTTGCTACATTTCCATATGGGCTACATCAGGATCCAAGGAGTCACAAGTGGTGCTAAACATAGTTGCTGATGGTTGCACAATCTCCATTTCTGGCCTTATGACGGAGGGAAGGTCATTGATGAAACAGTTAAAGATATTTGGGCCAAGGAGGAGAAGCACGGTGTCTCAGTGGTTAGCACTGCACCCGCACAGCACCAAGGACCCGGGTTCAATTCCACTCTTGGGTGGCTGTCTGTGTGGAGTTTGCACATTCTCCCTGTGCCTGCATGGGTTTCCTCTGGGACCTCCAGTTTCCTCCCACATTCCAAAGACGTGCAGGTTAGATGGACTGGCCAAGCTAAATTGCCCATAGTGCCTAGGGCTGTGTAGATTAGGGGGATGGGTCTATGCGCGATGCTCTGTGGGTTGGTGTGGACTTCTTGGGCCGAAGGGCCTGCTTCCACACTATACGGATTCTATGACACTACCCTGAGGAATTCCTGCAGAAATGTACCGGAGCTGAGACGGAGTGTTGAAACTATAGGCAGGAGATTCTTGCTGTAATTGCAGTGACTTTGGAGGTGCAAAGGCATGAATGAGGGTTTCATTAGAGTACAAGCTGCCTAATGGGATAAATACCACAGGTTTAAATAACATTTATAGGCTCACTTACTCATTACTGCTTGGACTGCCTCATCTTCTCTCCCTCACTGTAGAATTCAAGCCTTCATCTAAATGCCTCAATTAACAAAAAGAAAACTGTGCAATCATTAAAATACTAATATTTGCCCCTTGTCTTGCTAAAGGACAAGAACAAATTACCTTGGCTCAACTCAATTTCCAGCTCTGGACTCACTGCCTTGTCAAATCACTTGTTTCATGTACATTTCCTGTGACTAGGGTATCCATCTTCAAAACCCTTTGACATAGTAGCTTCCAACCCCCCAGTACATTCTGAGTAAAAGTCTCCCCTCAGCCACCGCTGTCAACTTACACCAGCCTGTCCAATTTTTCCTCACTGCTAAAGATCTCCATTTCCTGGCAGCATCCTTGTAAATCTCCTTTGTACTCTGTCTAGGACAATTTCATTCAGTGCTGTAGTTGTGGACTAACAAGTGTTTCATGCAGTTCCAACACAACCTTCCATGCTCTGAAACATTGGGTCATAACCGTGAAAAGACAGCATTCAGTATACTTTATCAGCCTTGGGAACCTTTAGTATAACTGTGAGCCTGCATTCCAAGGTCTGTCTGCTCCTCCCTAATTTCCTATTTACACTTCCTAATTTCCTATTATTTATTATCTAGGCTTGCTTTCCCTTCCCAAATGAAGAATCTCCAAACCCTCCAATTCTATTTGATGTGCCACTTTTCAGCCCACTCCACTAATCCATTGACATCATTCTGCTTCCTACAATGTTCTTCTTCACTTGCAACAACACAATGTTTTGTAAAACTTCTTAATCATGTTATTAAATCCAACTAATTGACAAATACACAGAAAGGGATCCCGAAATGAGTTGCGCTGAACTCCAGTGGAAGCAAATTTGAAATATATTTGAGTCAGTTTACCAGTTTCCACTCAAAATACAAACTGGCAATTAATCTGCAATGAACTGAACAGGATTAGTGAAATGGATGTGATGTGACCGATGGCTCATTGAAATGTTTCTATTTGCACACTGACCATTTTAATTGCTTACTTTCAAGACGGCTCTGTTCACCTGGGGGAAAACATGACCAAATTCTTTTCTGTCATTAATCAGCAATAATTTGTAACATAGTATTTTTTGAAGTTGCAACATTTTCTACAAGTTAGTGGCTAAATTTTCAAAACGTGAACCAAATTAGTTTAAGTAACAGAAGAGAGAGGGAGGAAAAAAACAAGTAGAAAGCAAAATCAAAATTAACATGCCTGGGACGTAATTTGTTCAATCCTAAACTCAAGGCTATATGTGATTTTTTTTCAGCGTGCTGAATTCTAACTTCAGATATTAGCCATTTTAGTACATTGAAGCGCAGCTAAACCTATTTAGTTAGAGACTGGAGGTCCTATTTCATGTCACTGCACAAGCAATTATGAATTATATTTATTTGGGTGCTAATGCATCATTGCATCAAATCCTGTCAAGAGTGGAAATGGGGTCAATTCTTATTGTTGTGCATTGTGCAGGAAAATTAAACATTATATTGACATCAGCTTTGAGCATTGTGTGTCCTGCATCCCTGAAAATTCAATGACACTAAAGCATTGAGGATGAAGACCATCACCAAACGATATAATGCAACAGCCAGCAGAGGATAAAGGAGTAACTACAGACCTGCCAGTCTACATTAACTGAGCAAATGCCTGATCCCCAATTTTAACCCAAACCTCTCTGGCAGGGAACAGGTTTGAACAAATGTCCAGCCCAGAATTTGTTCTCCAGCTAATTCAAGTGCAACAGAAAGCTGTTTTGCAGTGACTAATCCAGGTGGAGGATATTTTTTTCTGTCACACCCTTACATTACTAAATTACTCCACAGTTTTGAGACATGCACTTCTGAGAAAGTGCAATGGCAATTCAGTAGAAAACCTAGCATAAAATATTGTGCATGTAAATTAGCTTGGATTGAGATAAAAGAAACAAAATCCTCTAAGGTATCAACTTCCTTGAAGGCAGCTCCATTATTAAATGCCAAGAGCAGTGAATATTTATTCGAATAGCTGCAAGGGCCCAATTCAGATTAAAAAAAAAATTCAGTGCATATTCTCCCATTCGCCTGCCTCATCTCAACCTTGAAGCTTATCACCCTATTCCCTTATCTCTCATTTACTTGTTAGTTTTGCTTTGAAAGTTTTGAAGGTTTTTAAACAAACACTTTCTGCAGATGCAAATTCCATATTTTAACCACTCCCTATATAAATAAAGTATGATGGGCAGTGCTAGTTTTTATTAAATTTATGCATAGGATGTGGGCATCACTGGCCAGGCAGCATTTATTGCCCATCCCTAATTGCCCAGAGGACAGTTAAGAGTCACCCACCTTGCCGTGGGTCTGGAGTCACATGTAGGCCAGACCAGGTAAGGACAGCAGTTTCCTTCCCTCAAGGACATTAGTGAAACAGATGGGTTTTTCTGATAATCAGCAATAGTTTCATGGTCATCATTAGACTCTTAATTCCAGATTTTTATTGAATTCATATTTCACTGTCAGCCATGGTAGAATTCAAACCCAGGAAACTTCTCTCTCTGGATTAATAGTCTAGCAATAATACCAACTGGGCAATCCCCTCCCCTGTTCCGATCAAGTTCCATCCTGGGAGTCTGTTCACAAGTCAATTTGCATACAGGTTAGAACATAGGACAATACATAAAGGCACCATACTTAATAATGGGAAATGTTCATATGTCAGATCTTTGAAATTACACTTTGTTTAAGATTGTGTATGAGTATTCACAGGTTAGACATTTGACAATTTTGTGACCCACAATCCCCCTGCTGCACATCCTCACCCCTGTAACTATTTCCATTTATTAGAAACTACCTTAAATTTATGGCCACTGGGCTTGTAATCTCTACTGAGTAGAAACATTCTTCGCACATTTACACTGTCCCAGACTCTAACTGGGCTTTCTAGAAATTTCGAGGAAAATACTGCAGATGTTGAAAATCTGAAATAAAGTTGAACAGACAATGTCGGACACTCCATCACCCATCTTTGGCCTCACTGCCCTACTGTGTGCCATTTTCTCCTGGAATGAGACAAGGACAGGGGGATTCAGTGAGGTGCAAGTGGCCAGTGCAGCTGTTAGTGCTGGTACAGGTGGAGAAATGTTTGTGAGATGTTCTGAGCAAGTGAATGAGGTGGGTGTAGTAGAAGAAGATGAAGCAGAGAAAATGGTGACACTTCCTTGTGGAGCACAGAGATCACTGACCTTCTTCCTGCAATGTTGGGCATTCCTCCAGACCGTAGATTCTCCGCTGATCCATGTGGAAACTTCAGAGCAGGCTGGCACAGTGTGGTGCTGGGGTCTTCTCTGGCTGTCCTTTCCAGCACATCATTTACTCAGACCTCCAGGCACCCATTGGCAAAGTGGCATGAGGGCAGTATTTCTTCTATCAGCCATTGCCTTATCAATTTCCCTCACACTCAGGCTGTAAAGTGCAGTTTCTGGCTGGCAGTATTTGAACTGGTGTTCAGCTGGGTTGTAAATGTGGCACGAGAAACAGAGGATGGTCCTGACACGAGGCAGCAATGTCGCTGCTGGTGACAGGAAGACAACACAAGTGCTGAGCCAGGGAGTCGCGGTGCACTGTTAATGAGATGGGCAGTGTAAAATTGCAGAAGAAAACTCGCGGGAGCTCACAGAGAAAAAGCTACCATATTCAGCTCAGTTGGCTAGATGGCTGGCTTTTGCTGCAGAATGACATGAATAGCACAGGTTAAATTCCCACACTGGCTGAGGTCACCATGATTTTGCACCTTCTCAACCTTACCCCTTGCCTGAGGCATAGTGACCCTCAGTTTAAACGCCACCGGTTCTCTCTCCCTAATGAAAGAGCAGCCCGAGGGGACTGTGGTGACTTTATCTTTTACACATTCACAGGAGTAAAATTCAACAGTCTAACTGTTTGCCTGGTTTGACTGAAAATATTTGAAACTTCGATTTATCCTTACCATTGTGAATCTGAAACCATGCGACACAAACTCCTTCTGTTCATCCATCCTTCAGGAAATTTCACACATTATTTACACAACACAGGGTGGGGGATTCCAGAAAGCATTGGTTTAACAGTCCATGGGGGAAACAAATATCATGTCTGCCAGAGCCTGACCTTTCTCAGAAGCCAAAGCAGTTTTAATAACAAGCTGTACCCACCGTTTCATCTCAGTTCAGACTTAGCAACATCTGTCATTGATAAATATAATACTGACCATCTTTAGATGTCTGTGGTAAGTAGTGGCAATTAAAAACATGCCAATCTCACACAGACAAAACCTCAAAATAACTTCAAAAATAATCAGTGGCATTCTGCAGACATGGGCTTAATGTTCTTTGGATTCAATTCTGTAACCCTTAAGCCTGGGGTGCTTTTACGTTGACTTCTTATCAGTGAGATAAGTTGAATTTTATCATTTTTCCACTCAGTTCAAACCATTCCCATTTCTAGAAAGTATCCAAAGCCAGCCATAAGAGAGAGGTCTACGCTATGCTATAGTGTTATTGTAGCAGTGATTTATTCTCTTTCGGCCTCATACGAGGACCATTACGGGAGATATAAAATCTGTCAAATAGGGACGATATTCTCTCTGCATTCATGTTAAAGTTCTCAGAGTATTTCGTGGATCAATTCAAATGACAACAACAACACCATAACGATGGTGGTGTTTGCACAATGCTTGTGATACATGGTCCTTGTTACACTGAAGGAAAATTGTTTCCTTCACTGCTATGACATGCTAGAAAATACTTTGCTGCAAATTACTAATCCACGAATTAGCAACTTATAGCCATGAGACGATGTCTTATGGATTATGCAACACAACAATTTGTTCGTTAATTTTCTATGCTCGCTGTTAGCTTCTGGAAAATGGCATTTCACACTGAACCTCACTGTGATTTTCATGAAATCGTCGTCTTTGCATTGTAATTGCCTAGAATCTTATCAAACTAAGCCTAGCACTTAACAGTGTAAGCATCCTTTCAGCAGCATAATTAAAAATGACTGTCACACACTCTCATCTGTCACAAGCAGTTCTAACTTATATCTCCTTCGAGTTGTTCTACCTCCCAACACCACAATCCAATCTTTATTTCTGACTCTTTATTTCTCCTCCTTAGTTAACTCTTGCGCACTCTGCTTTTCAATTCAGTTTATTTCTCAACCCTGATCTCCCATTGCTTAAGGAGATAAATTGTTCCATTGTCCATCAAGGTTATAGATTCCCTTTTACCCTTTTTCACTGTACATCATCAATTCACAACTTCAGCAAACTGTTGGGACTTTTATTTAAAGCCAAACTTACATGAGAAAGTCTAACTAAAATGGTGTGTCCCAACAAAAGCTGTCCCATTCGATACCAATGCTCATTATAGGCATGTTCCTGCTTCTGTATTTAATTATTTACATGTTATGAAGATACTAAAATCTGACTTGGGAATTTCATTTTTACATCCTCACCAAACTGAATCCATCTATTATAATTCTTCAGTTAAAGTATTTTCTAAGTTCATTGGAGACAAGCCCTTCTCACAAATCACAATCTGGTCCTGTAAAAACATTCGTCACAATGATACCTTCTGTTTGAATATTTCCAGCAATGAGCAACATTTATTTCCTAAAGAAATGTGTCCAAGTAGCAGCGTAGCAGAACAGCTCACAGGCTAGGTATACACTGTTCCAAACTATTTTAATCTGATGTAGGCTTTTGGTTGGTCCTTTCATGAACAGCTATATCTAGCTGCAGCTTTGTTCAACCATGGATTCATTAGCATCAAGGGGAGAGAAGTATTAAAATAATTATGTGGACAACCATTTCAAAAGAGCACTTTCTTTATCTATAAAAGGTGAAGGTAAAATTGCCATAGTCTTACCATTGGGCTGCTGTCTCATGAAAGAGAGAGAGAGATGACTGGTCGTGGTCTAACCTGAGACTCACCTTGCTTCAGGCAAGGAGAGAGATTGAGAGGGACAGCCCTTCATGGTAACCTTTGCCAGTGTGAGAACTGAACCCCCCCCCCCCACCCCACATCTCTCATTGTTGGTGTTACTGTGCATCACAAGTTAGCCATCCAGCCAACTGAGCTAAAACAACATCCTTTGTTTATCTCTATTACAGAATTGGAAATAAGATGATCTCCCTTTTAAGTTTGAAACACGCAACATTAGCTCTAACAGGGACAATTTGTGCTTTGATCTATTTATTCCAATTTTGTCAAAAATCTTATCCACCTGGCTGTGCAAACACCTGCGCACTATTTTGCAGGGTCCATTTGAGATTTGCAAATATTAGTAAACATTTGAAAGGAAAGGGGCCAGGTTCATTTCCTCTAATATTGCTCCAAAACCTTTGGGAGCAGCTCGTTTATAACCTGAGATTGTTGTTGATTTAGTAGTTAACCTGTACATGCTTCTCACCAGTCAGAGGCCATGAACCAGATCAAGAGAGGTTTTGAGGTGAAACTGTAATTGAAACTGACAAAAGTGGAACAATCCTTCAACAATCCAGCCTCTATCGACCAAACCTTAACCATTGGTTTCACATTATGGCATTTGCAGGAAACTGGTATCAAATTACTGGCTGTTTATTTTAACTTTTGCTGACTGAGAAAGGAGAAAAGGACCGAAATCAGAATACAGGTCAAAAACGGGAAAACAATTTCAGGAATTCCCTCTTGTACAAATAAAAGGTTCCAAATTGCACCCAGTTACATCAGTTTCATGGTAATCAAATAGGCATGAAGGCTGATTTTAGGAACCAATAAAACACGAATGACTAGGAGATGCCCTAACCAAAATTGCTTCAGCCTGTTTTTCAGTTTTAGCTGGTAGCCAGCCCAGTCAAGATGTTTGGCACCCTAGAGATAGGCACAAGGCTGCTCCACTTGGGCACATTCAGGGGCTGCAGGCTCCAATAAGCAGTAATCGCCAACAATACGTAATTTCTAATGTTCAAAACTAGATCCTGCAGAACCAGGAGCATGAGGAGTGATTCCCTGACTCCAAAAGAAAATTCTTGTCACTGTCCCAACTGCCTCTCCTCTGGTGGACCATAGAAGCAAAGGCAAGAAAAACGTGAACAGGCTCTCCTTAAAAAAAGGTCAGCTACCTGTGGATGTCCCACAGGTTCCAGTAGCTCATGCCGTTCATGTCAATGAGACACCAACTGCTGATCAGCTTCCAGCCTCCCAGCCTGAACCATGTGCTCCACCCGCGAGTTTACTACTAGAACATAGAACATAGAACATAGAACAGTACAGCACAGAACAGGCCCTTCAGCCCACAATGTTGTGCCGACCATTGATCCTCATGGATGCACCCTCAAATTTCTGTGACCATATGCATGTCCAGCAGTCTCTTAAATGACCCCAATGACCTTGCTTCCACAACTGCTGCTGGCAACGCATTCCATGCTCTCACAACTCTCTGCGTAAAGAACCTGCCTCTGACATCCCCTCTATACTTTCCACCAACCAGCTTAAAACTATGACCCCTCGTGCTAGCCATTTCTGCCCTGGGAAATAGTCTCTGGCTATCGACTCTATCTATGCCTCTCATTATCTTGTATACCTCAATTAGGTCCCCTCTCCTCCTCCTTTTCTCCAATGAAAAGAGACCGAGCTCAGTCAACCTCTCTTCATAAGATAAGCCCTCCAGTCCAGGCAGCATCCTGGTAAACCTCCTCTGAACCCTCTCCAAAGCATCCACATCTTTCCTATATGGTCTGAGATAAGCTGAGGAACATGTTGGCCAAAAATGTTTTAGTCTTACTAGATACTCAAATGATGGACAACTGCAATCAGATACAATGGCAAATAATCAAGAGTTATCCTTACAGCCTTCAACACAGTACCTCTGATATTGCTGTTAATGAAAGCACGTTTAATGATAATTTGTGGCTGTGTAAGTGTATGAAGGACAGCAGTGCGGAAGCTCATCTCTTGCTGCCGCCATCGCTGCCACAGCAGGTTGCTGGTTTAATTGACTATTATTTGTTTTAGACCAACCAACTGTTCAAACACTGGGGTCTGGCGGCCAAAACAGACAATCCTGGCTGGTTGCTCTCTCGTGTAGAACTCTCTTTCCGTGCAGCTGTCAGTTTTTTGGAGTCATTCTTCAGGTTATCCCTCAGCAGGGCTAGCGTGCTGCTGAAAAAGTCAAGCAGTCTTATTTTCTCAACAAAACATCACTTTGAAAATACCATGCATTCTGAAGAGCTGAGGTCATCTTGCAGCACACTTTCTATGATATAATTGACATTCCAGTGTGTACCAATGTTTTATTGATTACAATACACAATCATCCAAATACATTTCAGAAACTGCTGAAATCCCGTGGAAATAAATCGAGTGTTGGGCATCTACAGTGCATTTGGTATAAAGGCATTCTGATTAGAAGGCTACAGTTATACCAATAGAAACAGTTCATTTTTGAAAAGGAGTTTGCAGGGCAGTAAGTGACCTTTCTTCTGCACTGAACTCACTGTCAAAATTTATAATTAAGGAGTCCTCATCTCCCCTTTGACTAACCCAGTAACCAGTTCAATTCACAGTTCAGTTACAATAGGGTGCATTAACATGCATTGCTTTCAACTGGACTTTTGAACTTCTTCACCTCATTTGTAAGATAATTGTATTCTGGTGAAAAGCTGGGAATAAGCTGTAATAAAAAAAAATGAGCTCCAGTCAACTTTAGAGCTTTAACAGTGTAATGCTCATGTTTAGCAACAGCATTTTAGATTTTCTTCACTAACGTTTTTTAGGAGGGTTAAAGTTCCTGTAATCTGAAGAGAATTAGCACAGGGCCCACATTCAACACACAGACTTTACCAGCTGCTTGTTTTTTTTTTATTGACTTGCATTGACACATCAAATTGGCAGGACCACTTCATCATTTTCTTTGACTTGGGCTGGAATCATTCAGATGGGTACCTGATTTGGTCTGTTTGCAGCATTAATGCTCTATGGAACCCCTCTTCATTCATCCCTATCTGAGCATTCCAGCAGCCCATTCTCCTCCTTTTATAACTCCATCTTTCTTTACACAACATACAGATTATACAACTCAGCTACCCCTTTGGGCAGTGAGTTCTATATTCTAACCCATCTTTTGGTAAAAGGCATTTCTTGTGCACTGGATTTACTAGTGATGACTTTACACTGATTTCCTGTGATTTTGAACACCCTATGTATGGAAGTTTATGTACCATTTCTTGATGAGCTTTATCCTTTTACTTCGCAGATTTTGAAATATGTTCATCACTAATAATCTGATTTAATGTAATTATGACCATATGAATGGCTATGTTAGCACTGCTTAATGTTAATATGTCTGTGAAGACTGGTTAGAAATAATAGCAAAAAAATGTGGATGTGAATCTGATTCCAGCTGTCTGAAGAGGAAGAGCTGGGTCAATGTAATCTAAAGTTCATAAATAGTCAATAGATAAAGATTAACAGCAATAGCACACATCAATGAGATTAATAGAAGGTAGAAAGACTTCATAAATGGATTGCTAAATATGTTACAGAGATAGTAGGAACTGCCGATGCTGGAGAATCTGAGATAAAATGCTGTGAAGCTGGATGAACACAGCAGGACAAGCAGCATCAGAGGAGCAGGAAAGTTGACGTTTCGAGTTGAAACCCTTCTTCTGAAGAAGGATCTCGACCAGAAACATCACCTTTCCTGCTCCTCTGATGCTGCTTGGCCTGCTGTGTTCATCCAGCTTCACACCGTGTTATGCTAAATATATTAGTCACTTTCAGTCAACCCAGGTTTGTCCAGTTGGTTTTCTGATCTTTTTCTGCCAACATTCTCCTCTTCCATTCACTGTTGAGGGTGTAGTGTCCTTGTTGTAAAATGGAGCTGAATTCCCCCTTTTTTTGGCAAAGTGTCATTTTCAGTCAGATACGTGACAGGCTTCCCACTATGGCCCATTACAAATTTTATTTAATCATCTGCTTTTTGAGCTCATCCATTAGGCAACTGACCCCTATGGTCCCCAGCTCATACAACTGTAGGGCTGGAGAGGTGAAAGTGTTCAGTGCTGACTGGACTTTGCAGTATTCAAGGTGAAGGCTCCGTACACGAAGTCCAGCTCCACAGCACTGTAGATGCTGCAAGTCAGAAATGGTCCATACATTTAAACATTTTCACTGAGGACATGGGCCAGAACACAAAGGTCACACTTTGCTTCCAGACAGGGACATGGAAGTGCTGGTGATTACAGTGGTAGAGAGGAGATCCATCCTCTATCCTGCAGAATTGCAAAAGAGGCTACCCTCATCCAGCCTGGATGCAGATCATACAAAACACATAGCAGCACAGCAAGAAAGTCAATGATCTTCTGCACTCCACAGGGGTAAGCACCACCATCTTCTCTCTGCTACATCAAACTCACTCTAACTCTATCAATGCACACATCTCTCAACAATGGTCTACAACTCTCACTATTGCATGCAGCATCTCCACTCAACAGCTCTCACACACCTTGTCCCCCTAACTTACTACTTGGGCCGGGATGGTGGCTCAGTGGTTAGCACTGCTGCCTCACAGCACCAGGGTTCAATTCCATCCCTGAGCGACTGTCTGTGTGGAGTTTGTACATTCTCCCTGTGTCTGCATGGATTTCCTCCGGGTGCTCCGGTTTCCTCCCACAGTCCAAAGATGTGCAGGTTAGGCGGATTGGACATGCTAAATTGCCCGTAGTGTTCAGGGGTGTGTAGATTAGATGGGTTAGAGGGGGATGGGTCTGGGTGCGATGCTCTGAGGGTCAGTGTGGACTTGTTAGGCCAAAGGGACTGTACCCACACTGCACAGACTCTATAATCTATGATGACCGTTCCTTGCTGCTCTCTATACTTCTTACTCATCCACTGTCTCTCCTGTGTAGCTACTAACAGCTTTTCCATCTTACTCAATCCCTCCTTTTGTCTCATTGCAGGAGAAGCTGTCACAGAACCAGACCGAGAGAGAAAAGATGGTGCAGGGGAAGGGGGGTGATTTGGTGATTGCTGACAGTTATCCTTAGTCTCTAAAAGGAGGAAATTGTGGAGATTGTGAAAGAGGATTGAGACCATTCGGATCGCGAAGCTGAAAGCTCCATGTCCAGTGAACACAATCAGCTTCATTGTGTTGCTCTCCCATTATCGCCAAGGTTAATTCATTTTTATGATGCTGACGGTTCCTCTGGCACACGCAGTGGCATCCCTTCTCTTATGCAGGTTCCAGTGACACATCAGCTCCACCAATATTATCAGTGCCATGCTACCCCCTGTTGTCTGCATTGGACTGAAACAGCAATAAGAGCACTACTCTTTCTGTATGCATTCAGGATGTTATGCTGATATTATGTGGGGGAGGTCAAAGCCAGAATATCTCTTCTATGTCATACTTCCTGAGCAGCCACGCAACCACAGACAAGTCTTCTGCTGCAATACACTACAGCGTGGAGGCCTCCCAGAAGCGGCAGGGTAATACATCTACATGATCTCAGTTATTTCACCTTGTTCAGATGAATGTAATGCTAGCTATTTCACCCAATAAGCCTGAGAGTTTAGAAGTCTGGCAGGACACACTTTCAATGCATCCACTACCAGCACGAAAGCATCCAAATGCTATACCATTAACGACAATTGGTGATATTCTTAAATACATACAGTTCAGTGTGTGAAGACGAAAGCTCAGAAGCATTGTGCAGCAATAAGACCTGTGGAATGCATTTGTGCATTCATGGACACAGGTGACACTTCAGTGAGAGGTGGTGGCATTGTGGTATTGTCATTCAACGGGTAATCCAGAAACCCAGGTTCATGTTCTGATGACATGACATTGAGTCCCATCATGGCAAGTGGTGAAATTTGAATTCAATAAAAATCTAGAGTAAGAGACCAGTCCAGCAGTGATCATGCAGTTGATCGTTGCAAAAACCCATCAAATTCAATAACATCCTTTGAAGAAGGAAATCTGCTGTCCTCTTTTGCTCTGGCCTACATGTGACTCCACAACAAAGTATTGACTCTTAACTCCCTACAGGGGAGACGAGGGATGAGCAATAAATGCTAGCCTAGCCAGTGATGTTTGATGACAGGTAGCTGGATGATGGGATGAACATTCTGAATTTCATGCCAATGATTGGTTTCTTGGGGATGGAGGGGAGTACGGGGAGATGCATAGACATTAGGCAAGATTCATTATTAATAAGGTGAAAATGTAAGGAATTAAAGCAGTCACCACTCATCAATGAGATGCAGAACTTGTCACTTTAACCTTAACAGGGAAAATCAGAACATTTTGCTTGATTTTGGGAATCTGACTTTTTTCATTCTTGCTGCATTTTTCTAACTGTCTTGCCACTTGCCCAGCTGGAAAATTCCTGCCCACAGTTTCACAGGCACTAGATGCCCTCCTAGACTCAGACGGTGAATCATTCGATCCTCCTCTCCCTAACCCTATGCCATCGAGTCATGGAGGTGTACGGCATGGAAACAGGCCCTTCGATCCAACTCATCCATGCCAACCAGATATCCTAAACTAATCTAGTCCCTGACTCTTTATAGGTTAGTTACTTACTAAATAAACCTCTCAAGCCATCAGAAAATCAACAGTCTTTTTTTGTTACAAATGTACAGACATCTTCCTGCCTGAATGTTACAATCAACGTTCATCATGTCCATTATCCACACTAACTATCACTATTCAAACCAACACTATGGTCTAGCACTAGACAGGAATACAGCTTTAATTAACAGCAATCCAATGTCAGCCAGCAGTAAGACTGGTTTTAGCTTCTAGACTGACCTTAAAAAATGATACTGTTTGCTCAGCCTGTTCAGCATTTGACTAGTCAAGATGGGTTGTTTGATTCTGTGGCTAACAGCAGAAAATTGGAAATCAGTTTGAACTGGAACATTAATCTGCTTCTGATGGCTTATATAATAAGGATTTAGTTGTTTGACAAATTCTCTTCACATGTTCTAAGGGGTCAGGGTTTATGGAAAACGGTAAGAATATTCTGCGTTCGTGCACCTTCCACATGCCTCTTCATTTCCACAGAGACACTAAATTGCAGATGTGATGGATGAGATGTCCTCAGCATTAATCTGGCCCAGTTTTACCGTACAGCTTTGAAGAGTTATTGAATTTCTGCTTCAAAACAGGCACTGCATAATGGTCATAGACTTGTGAAGAAAATGCCCAGCTGGACATTAAAGAAAACAAATATTTTAAGTGATGATTTAAGATCGATAAATTATCAATGTGATTAATGTACAATAATGGATCTGGTATAGTTGTCACTCAGTGCTGATACCATACCATTAAAGAAAACAAATATTTTAAGTGATGATTTAAGATCGATAAATTATCAATGTGATTAATGTACAATAATGGATCTGGCATAGTTGTCACTCAGTGCTGATACCATACATTTGATGATGCATTTTCTAATTTTTTTTATCAAACATTAATATGGAAGGGCCTAATTTCATTTGAGAAAGAAACAGAAATAGTAGATTTAAACGGCAGTAGATAATTTATCCTTATACACTTCCCTCCACTTAATTATCATGGATATTTATTTCTTGGTTATTACTTACTTAAGAGACTTTTATTAAGTTATTTTCCCAACAGAATTCTAGGTAAATTGATGTAATCAAAAGCCACTAGCTGAAAATCAGACCCTACTGATGAGCTCAGCCTCAGTCCTTTACTGCAAATAATGGTGGAGCATTCATACAGACTATCAGACTCCATCGTAATATCCGTCACTGATAATTAACTGTAAGCATTTTCGGGTGGCTCAGTTGGTAAATCAGAATGATCTGACCACAGAAATAGTAAACAACAAATTTAACAGCAAGAAGGATGATTAAGATGATCAGGAACAAATAACTTGACTAAAGCTCATTAGCTTTGGAAGAAAATGTTTTGGAATGGGTTTTGGGCATCTTTAAAAAGAAAGAGAAAATAAATATAGAACATGTCAAAGCCACAGATGACAGAGCACAGATTTAGGGTTATGAATAGCAAACTTAGGGCAGATATCGGAGAATATTTCCCAATTCAAAAGAGTGATTGCAAACTGAAAGGACCAGTCAGGCTGAGCTATGGAGACTGTCAAAGAGAAATTGAATAATGCCTTGTCAGAAATGACTGTCCTCGAGAAAGAAGATCAAATGGACTGAAGGATTTTCTTTCAACTCATCTTGTGAAGAAACGGCTGTGCATTATCCCTCTAATAGAGCACAGAATTATGTACTATCACCTAATTCTTTCACTTAAATAGTCATACAATCAGGCTTATTTAAGAAAACATTGATAATCCAAGATGTTTTTGAAACTTAATCTGTTAGTCATTATGAAATTACCCAACATAATTTAGTGGATAAAGGTAACCATTTTCATTGTGCACATTTTGGATATAGTTCAAAAACAAGGGCCATCCCAAACAAGCCCAAAATGCAAGCGATTCCTTTATTGGTTATCTCTCCACATTTCTTCCCATGCTTCAGCTACTCCAGCCACCTCTCATACACCTCTCTGGGCCCCAACAGTTCAAACACACATTCCCTGCACCCTGCACATACTTTATTTTTTATCCTTTCACAGGACGTGGGCATTGCTGGCAAGGTTAGCATGTGTGCCCATTGCCTTCTTGCCCTTGAACTTAGCATCTTGCTAGGCCATCTCAGAGGGCAATTAAGACAGTGGTCTGGATTCACATGTCGACCAGATCAGTTAAAAATAGCAAAATTTTCTTCAAACTAGTGAACAAGCAATGATAGCTTCATGGATACGGATTAAAAATGAGCTTTCAATTCCAGAGTTCCTAATGAAGCCACCATGGTAGGATTTGAAGCTGTGTCCACAGAACATTAGCCTGGGCCTCTGTGTTAGGAGTCCAGTGATATCATCACCACACCTTGTCCCCTGTCAAAAGGTCAAATACAGTGAAAACACCCCGTGAGGTTAAATTTGGAGCTTGTAGTCATTCAATACAACTCAGAACATGCCATGTGGACACCAAACTCGCTTACCCAAATTCCCAACAAATGGCAGCAATTAACAAATTCGAAATTATTGAATTTAACATTGCAGTGCAAAGTAATTGCTTTTGCTCCACCAGTGGCAACATGAATAACAAAATGTTCATAAAAATAAGCCACTGAACCTTTGTGACTTGTACAGTGACAGCAAGGGTGTGGAGAAGCAAAGAAAATTAATTGCACTACAGATAGAAAGCTGAAATGCAGTTCCTTATGTAAATTCATATGGAAAACATGTGCTTGTTAATTACAGATATACAAGTAATGACAGTACTTCAGCGGTACATTGCACATGCCATTAGTCACGGAACATCTACATCTTAGTTCCTGTGTTTGGTGTGTATATATTTTTGCAACCCGAGGGAGCAGTTCACAAGGCAACCATATATTCTGTCTGTGCAGGGATGCAACTTTTACAAATTCCTGCAATTAACTGATTTCTATAATTAGGTAAAGATGAATGAGTAGGGTGCAATACTGCACTTCTTTCGCCAGTGTCTATTGTAACTGTCATGCTTTGCTGGCATTGCAAATCACTGAGCGAGAAGTTCATTTGAAGTGATGCTATGCAGGCTATGTGGATTCTCTTGGTCTGTAGACAGCCACCATGAGTTGCTAACCCTGTAAACTATGCAACACTCATAAGACCATAAGCTTTAACAGCAGAAGTTGGCCATTCAGCCCATTGAGTCTGGTCCGCCATTCACTGAAACGATGGGGGAATCTGAAAATCTTCACCTCCATTTTCCTGCCTTTCCCCACAACCTTTGATTCCTTTACAGATTAAGAAAATTGTCTATCTCAGCCTTGAATATACTTAACAATGTAGCCACAACTGCCCTGTGGTAAAGGATCCCACAAATTCACTATCCTCGGAGAAGAATTTCCTCTTCATCTCTGGATGAAATGAGCAACCCTAATTCTGAGATTATGCCCTCTGGTCCTAGACTCTCCCAGTCTTCAATAATATCAATGATGTAGACCACATGGTCCACGCTGTCAACAGCCTGTGGTCAGGAATTATTGCATGCGTATATTATGTATGCACAGATGACAAAATTTATAAAAGCTAGGAGCTCACGAAATGCTATGGTACGTCATGTCTAAACCATTCTTGTGCATCACTTTGCTGCTAATCATGTGTGCAAAGTGTACATACTGATATCACACATGCAGTTGATCCTGTGCTTCAACATCACTCAGAAATCAGGCTGGTTCTTGCGGAGGAATGGGGTTCCTCACCATGACCTGGAGAACAAGCATGGGGCCCACAGCAGGGAGGCCTGAAGTGGGTCTTTTCCCCAAAACAAGGATGCTAGAGGTAGAAGTTCTGTCTGCCAAGAGCTGCCAGTTGAACAGCAACTTAAAACAGTGCAGCAACTACTCAAGCCTTCATTTTGTTGTTGAATGCCAGGTCAGAGTGAATGGTGGAAGGAACAGAGTCACAGGGTGTGGATTGTGATGGAAGCTGAGCTCAGGAACAAAGGGTATGAGGTGACTCTCTGTCGGCCTCCCACTCGATCAGGCAAGGGTCGCATCCTCATGGGTTTGTTTGTCAGGTTCCTTTCATATCCTCACCCACCTCCAGCTGATTTGCAGTGCTGATGGGGCAAGGCCTTGAGTATACATTAATTGACCATTTAAGGACCTCAATGGTTAGTAGAGCAGAAAGGCCATTTATTAGCTACTTAAATAAATTTCCTACCATCAAAACTTGCCGCAGGGGACAGTGTAAGATTCCACCCATCAGGGGAATATTTGAGTTATGAACAGCAGACCTCAAAATGTAAATATGGTTAAAAGCAGCATTTGGGCCACAAACAGCAACTCATTGTGACTTTTTTTTGCCGCTACCCCTTTCCTTGTGCTTCATTTCTGTCTTTATCTATTTGTAGATACAGTGGTGGATGTTCGTCTCAGATCGTGTTTTCCAGCTGGTGAGCGAGGGACAGCAATTTGTATAGGATTATGGTTATCATGAAGCTGTTGCCTGACAGCAAGAGAGATGCCAGAAATGATGCTGCATCCAGGTATTAGATTCAGGCCCAGAAAGGGAAGGAGGCAACCTGTCCGTGAGAACCACCAAATCCAATAGCGCTGGATGCCTTCTCACAATCAACTTTTCAGCACAAGTAACTGACTTAGATCTGAGACCAGTTACTTGGCGTGCGAATGTGAAACAAACCCATCCCCAGAGGGAGCCCAAGCAACTTCATCATCTCCACGTTAGGACAATATCTAAATTTCTCAGGAGTGTTACTTCTATAAAATTCTAAAACCAGCCACAATGGGAATTGTTTCATGAGCGTCAGCTTTGCAATAACAAAGGGGTGAGTTTAAGTTCACATAAAGAAAATCACTTACCCAACCTTACAGATACATGGTATCAGCTCTTGCTGTCTTTAGGAGGTATCTCCTTTACTATATGGGGTACCTATCCCAGGACTCTATAAGCTGGATAATGAAAGGTTTGGAGGGATACAGGCCAAGTGCAGGCCGGTGGGACTAGTTCAGTTTGGTAACATGGTCACCATGGTCTGGTTGGACTGAAAGGTCTGTTTCTATGCTGTATGACTCCATGACTCTGATTCCTGTCTTACAAATGAGAACATTTAATGAAAGTTTCTTTTCTCTGATGTTACAAAACAGATTAGTATCATTTATTCCATCTTTGAAAGTAGTTTTGTGAAATTCCTCACAATCAGGGCAGACTCCAGGGTTTGAACAATATATTGAAAGTAGACTGATTGCCATTTGCTTAAAAGCTTGCTGCAGTTCTCCTCTAACTATACAGCTTCACACGTTATAGAAAATTCTTTTGACATCCTCACAGCACATATACCTCCTTTGTGGATAATTGGGATTATAACTGGAGTATGTTTCTTCAGCAAACCAGAGTTCATGCATATTTCACCTAATTTAGAACAGAACAGTCAGCAAGTTTATTAATATAAATAGCTATTAAAATTTGAAAGGGATCTATATGTTCCTCGTTCTTCTGGTGGTCACAGGTTTGCAGGTGATCCAGATGAATGTTAAAATACACTGGACAAGGTAAATCTATTTTGCAGAAGTATGATAATAAGCTGATGAAAATTGGCCTTTGGTGAATTCATAGCACATAATGCTCGTAGACATGATTGCCTCAGGGGCTAACACCAGCACTCCAATTCACTTGAGTAATTGTACCATTATGCTTTATCTTGAGTCACCCTGGGCACTTGGCAATTATTGCCCCACATTTGAAATTACCGTGGTATTGAAACAGAAGAATAATTCTTAAATTTTCATAATCTGTCAAACAACTTCAGAAATGAGGTCCACTGGAAACACACCTCTTCATCACTGTTGTAACCAGAATTAAAGTCCAATAAACTAATAGGATTTACTTCAAACAAAATCAATATATAAAGTGGTCCTCAAAGGACACTGGGATAATTTTATGAAGTCGCAACCCCAGAATGAACCCTTAACACTGGACAAAGTGTCATGGTAGGAAATTTATTTAAGTAACTAATAAATGGCCTTTCTGCCCACAAAGCCCACGATTTGACACTGCTATTCTCCATGCCAGTTCCCGACTACCAGCCCAACTCCAACATGTTCTGCAAGAAGTTGGCTTGGGGTTCCACTGATGCACCACACAAAGTGCACCCACCACCCTCAGAAATGAAATGGCAAGCCAAGCCTTGTTGCCCTTGATGGTAATCTGGCCAGGATTCCAACCAGGGAGCTGTGGTTTGTTGAAACAAAAACACATTTGGCTTGGCTTTAAGGATTTGCATTCCCTCAATAAATTTAAGTAAAAACATTCCAGGACAGGGAACTGCTCACAGACTCTCACTTTGGATAAAAACACAAAGTCCACAAGCTGACTACCATACAATTTAAAGTTGCTGAGAACATGAAGGTAAAATCAAAGGGAGATTTCAACTCTTCAGTGATTAATTGGATAGAATGAAGAATAACTCAACAGGAATTGAAACGTGGGAGCAAATTTCTTGCTAATCAAGTACTGCTTCTTGTCACAATGTATAAAGATAGGCACGAGACCAAACAGATTGGATCGAAAGTTCCATGATAAATTAGCAACAATGATTAATCTAAGTGTGGTAGGTTTCTCTGAATTACAGGATGTTTCAAACAGGCATTATTATTAGAGTTTTGAGAATGCCAGGTCATTATGCTCTAAGAAAAAGGTACTCTGGATATTATACTGAGTAGAAAGACAGTAGAAGAGGGTCTTTTTTGAAGAAATCAAACATACATTGTCAAGCATAATAAGAGATGAAAAATACAGTTGAACCGTCAGCTCTGGTATACAAAGAAGACAGGAGTTTTTACACGGAACTGAACAGGTACAGGAACAAAGGATGAATATATTAGAATTATAAACATGAGATCTGGGGGAGGCAGAAATTGAAGCATGAAAAAGAAAGGAAGGAATGAAAGGATGAAAGCCATTGGGGAAATAAAAACAAATTGCTCCGTTATATTGGCAGAAAGCAAAAAGTTAAAATGAAAGTCAGTTTTCTAAAGAATAAGGAGGATAGAGAGCCAGGAAATTAATGAATTATTAAATTAATTTTCACTTTGTTTTCATAAGGGAGGAACGTTCAGAAATAGTGTATTTAATTTAGACAATGTGAAGGTGGTGCGGGAGTTGATTAGGAATGAATGTTGGTTGATGTGCCTTTCTTTTCGTTTTTGTTTTGAAAGAGATATTATCCATCTTGTCATAATGTGTGCTTCTGAAAGACCTTGACGCAGATTCCTACTAACGGCATTCAGGGGTGACTAATACAGAACCAAAGCAATAGGGAGGTTTATTAATTCCCATTCTTGATCAAACAGCTCTTGAAACTTGAAACACCTCTAATGAATCATAAGAGGTAAATGTTTCCAGGCATTGATAACTCTACACTAAATTTGCTGATATATCTACATTCTCCTTAGGAATTCAACAATCTCTGTCAGTATGTCTCTGAACCAGCAGTCAGAACATGAGATAATTGTTTCGAAACAAATCTGTTGATTTCCTTTTGTGCTCCCCAACCGCCCCCCGCACCCCGCAAATGCCCACTCCTCTAATTAGAAAATTGCAACAGAAGCCAGTGGAAGTGAAATTAGAAAGGTAAGACTGTGAGCATGAGGATGATAAAGGGTGGATCCACATCCTGTATCCACCACTTTATTACATTTTGCACTGACACTCAAGTAAACTCACTGCTGCATAACTGAATGTACAATTGTAGAAAAATCAGAGTTACAAAATGCCCGAGACGCTGAAGCCACTGAAGTGCTTGAGGACAATCAGATACATGAAGCATCCAGGAATTTGGCAAAGAATGGCCATCATCCTTTACAAATCAGCTTTTATGTCTGCAGAAAGAAAGGTGCATAGTAACATTCTGTTTGTCAGTAAAAGGCTCCACCTTGGGGCACTCAGTATCTTAGATTAGATTAGATTCCCTACAGTGTGGAAACAGGCCCATCCGCCCAACAAGTCCACACCACCCCTTGCAGCATCCCTCCCAGACCCATCCCCCTATAACCCACACACCCCTGAACACTACGGGCAATTTAGCGTGGCCGATCTGCCTAGCCCGCACATCTTTGGACTGTGGGAGGAAACCGGAGAACTTGGAGGAAACCCATGCAGACACGGGGAGAATGTGCAAACTCCACACAGACAGTTACCCAAGGCTGGAATCGAACCCGGGTCCCTGGCACTGTGAGGCTGCAGTGCTAACCACTGAACAACCGTGCAGCCTAGGTTCTGTGGCAATTCACTCAGTCCAACTTCAACACTTGATACAAAAACAAAGTTGCTGGAAAAGCTCAGCAGTCTGGCAGCATCTGTGAAGGATTAAACAGAGTTATCAGTTTGGGTCCAGTGACCCTTCATCAGAATTGAGCCAAAATGTTAACTCTGTTTTCTCCTTCACAGATGCTGCCAGACCTGCCGAGGTTTTACAGCAACTTTGTGTGCCGGATTTACAGTATCCACAGGTCTTTTAGCTTTCAACATTCAATAGGTGTGTACCACAAACTCTAATGTATGACAAGTACATTGGCTTGATTTTTATCAGCTCTCTGAGGACAGATAGGAGGCAGCAGGGTTAGAGGGGGATAAAATCACAGAAAAGCACAGAAGGTGGCCTTTTGGCCCATCATACCTGCAACAGTATGGCCACAGTACAAGAAGATTGGGGCAGTGTTCCTGCCATCTTCCCATGACAAAGTCATTGTGTCAACAGTGGAGCAAGTGGTGGATTGTTGTAGGGAATGTCTAAGTAGCTAAATAAGCACCTCTGCTCCCCTGTGGCATTTTACCGTCAGCATTACTTGGAGCTGGTGTCCTGCACTATTTGGCAGACATAACCAAGCATACCCTGGCACACTTGGAGGCACAGCAGTCATGTGTCTCAACATTCCTCAAGACACAGAAGGGTTGCTTGACAGCAATGGTCTTCCCTGCAAGCAATGACACTCCCTGTCTTCACAGAAGTAACTCCACAGAGGCCAGTATCACATCATTTTATTTACACGCAAAGAGTCCTGAAACAGATCCAGCTCCCTCAGAGTCAGCTCTCAGAACGAACAGGATGCCTGACACCATTGTTCTTATCTGTCAGCCAGAGTTCCTAATTGGATCAGTTTAACAGCCCCCACCAGGGAAATCACATTTAATGGCTCACCTCATTACAATCACTACATTTGCCATTCTACCCCACTTCTCCAGGGGCGGTTGAGTGGCCCTAGATTTTACTTAACTGATTGTAAGTGTATGCATCCACGTTTGTGTGTTTGTCCTTCAGGTACAGTTCCAGCAATTGCCTGAACTCCTGGTGGTATTGCAGAGGCTACTGAGCTACAGGGTCTCAAACTGACTTGAGGATATCTCTAATTGCTGCTGGGGGGATCGTTAGCTCAGTTGAGTAGATGACTGGCAATGCTTCGTAATGCCAATAGCATGAGTTCAATTCCCACACCAGATGAGGTTACCGTGAGGGACTTCTCAACCTCTCCCCTTGCCTGAGACATGTTGGCCCTCAATATAACCCACCGCCAGTCATCTCACTCTAAAAAGAGAACAGCTCTGTGGTCTTCTGGGATTACAGTGACCTTACCTTTACCTTAGCTGGCTTCTGCTATCAAGACACTGTCCAGGTCCCACAAATTGTTGAAATGAAACCAACACTAGCCCCACAACTACCCTCATTTTCAGTCTCATTAAAGGGAAGCTAATTACCACTGCCAAATTTCAGCCATTGGGAACAAACTAAAACACACCTGTATTACTCACACAAATGTTAATAAACTCTTAAGTATGTTTGTCCGCGATGCAATTCCCATTCTGTATACTGTTTGTCTCCCCCAGTGTTATTTACTCATTTCTTCCACCTTGTGGCTTCCCCTATGATACTTGCAATGTACCGGTAACAGTGGTCAAGCTGAGGGAGAATTGTGTACCATGGATTAGCATAGTACAATGGATTAGAATAGAAACTAGTGTTATTTTGTTTACTTCAGACCTTTTGAGTAAAACCTCCACAACTGACAGACAGAGGATGTTAAGGGATTATGAAGTTCGGATAAACATCAACTTTAATTTAACAAAATGGTCAGACAGGCCTGACAGCCTGAGTGGACTACATCTGCTCCAATGTTTCAAAGCACATTTTAAGCTTTCAAAATTGAGTCACATTAGGGAAGGTGGTGGTGTAGTGATAATGTACTTGGACAGGTATTCCCGAGCCAAGATTAAGGCTCTGGAGACACAGGTTCAATCCTGCCATTGTAGATGGTGAGATTTGAATGCAATAACACTTCAGAATAAAAAGGTAGCCTCATGGTGACCAAAAATTACAAAACATTATTGAATTCAAATTGCGTCATCTGCCAAATTCATGGCCCCAGTCCAACCAGGAAGAGACAGAACCACTGCCCTCAGGGACTCTCTTCTGGAGAAGCTGAAGCTATGAAGTTGCCTTGGGAGACAATGTGTTCATAGCTCCACAGAGTTATTCATGTAAATCCAAAGTCTTACATTTGAACAAGTCAAAGGCCATCACTTTCTAACATTTGCTGTGAAGACACCAAGCATTTCATACCCAAAAGCAGGTCAAAACAAATTTCTTGACCAGGATTCCTTTCATCAGTTGCATGTACAGGCTTGTACTTTTGCCTTATACTGTGCATATGATACAAATTGAACCAAACATAGCGACATCAGAGATTTCTGGTGGGATTTATATATAAGAATTAAAAATATCAAATGAAAGCAGGGATGCAGCTCAGAGATCTATGCATGGACAGTGCACCTCTCCACTCCCACCAAGCTGAAAATTCAGGCTAGTCCCTTCACCTGACCAGGTGACTACTTCCCCCACCCCAAAACCCCTACTAACACTCCCCAACCTGAAACAACAGTTAGGCCGAATTGGAGACTCACAGAAGGCACTGCCCCAAGAGCAAACAGGACAAGCAATGCTACCAGCAAAGGTCAGAATCTCAATCACTTCCCACATCTAGTGGCAAGCCCACATCTAGGATGCGGCCATTAAACACCACTCATAACTTTAGTCATGTCACTTATTTTCAGCTCCCTCAACAATTTTCATTTGCATGCTTGTGAGATAGCTGGCATAAATACTGGAAATCTGCACTAGCCATTGACTTAATTGGAGGGCACAAAGCTGCGATAGTCAGTTGGGTATGTTTTGTTCAGGGCATTGTTGTGACACTATAAAAGCGAGAGGAGTTCACATCGCAGTGTGAGTGATGGTGCAATCCTTTTCAGGGACTGCACAGTGTGAAACAAACCCAATGCCTCAGAGGCATCATGCCAGTGGTACAAGTCTCATGGAAAATCTGGACCACTAGTACCATCTCCATGGGACAACTTCAAAATGCAAGTAGCTGTCAGATTAAACTTCATCAATTCTACACACACTGCCACAATGCCAGGAGACTTCCAAGACACACTGAGGTCTCTCCCACGAATATGCTGTTTCAGTGATGGATCAGTCCCATTCAATTCAAATATCAGAACTAAAACAAAACCATTTTTACAAGAATGTATTGCCCTTTGTGTTAAAACGGAAAAGGTAGCCATCAGTTTTATCAGAGGTCTTCAGTTACCATATTTTATGACAAATCCATGAGAGTTTTATAACATTTTATGAAATCAAATATATTCTTTCATCTAAATAATGAAACAATCACATTTGTCTATGTTTAAAATGTATTGTGTTAGCCATGACTGGATAAAACAGAACTTAAAATTGAGTAAGACTTTCTTTTAATGGAAACGGCTCAGTCTGTTTACTTTTAAATTAGAGACGTGAACTGTGAGTTACAATGACTGCCAAATGAACTAGCACGCAATTCACTGACAAAATTACAGATACCGCTTTGCTGAATTCACAGCTTTAAACGGAGGATATGTCACAGGAGGTAGACGCAGCTGCCTTGCTGCAGATTGTCAGGCTTAACAAAGGAAGCCCACTCTGAATTTCAGTTTTGGCTGACATTTTCCCTCTGGATTACGTGGCAAGGTTGCCAGCCTCAGCAGTGTTTCCTGTGGCAGAAAGGAGAAAGCCCCTTCTTTCTTTCTGTGGCAGGGAAGGAGGCAAGCCGGCGTACGGCTCTCTGAACGCCTGTCAAGTACACCTCAGTTGGCCAGACAAGAAGCAGCGTGAATGGTGTCACATTGATATCTGTGGACTAGATCAGCTTCAGTACAGGGAAACAATGTGAACTAGGAGAGCATGAGGGATTACGCAGTGTGGAACTGGAGCGACACAGCAGGCCAGGCAGCATCTGAGAAGCAGGAAAGTTGATGTTCCTGCTCCTCTGATGCTGCCTGGCCTGCTGTGTTCCTCCAGCACCACACTGTGTTACCTCTGACTCCAGCATTGGCAGTTCTTGCCATCTCTGAGAGCGTGGGAGAGGTGGTCAGATGGTCAAATCTTTCTACCAATACATTACAATTGCCACATAAACAAACTCCATTGTTTAATTAAAAGCATTTTTATCACGTATAAGCATTGTAAATTATAAACCACAACATTACCTGCAAAATGTCTCAATTATTTGGAATTCTTCAACTTTAATTTCCTGCTTCAAAGCAACTAACTCATGGAACAAAAACAGAAGTTGCTGGAAAAGCTCAGCAGGTCTGGCAGCATCTGTGAAGAAAAAAATCAGAGTTAACGTTTCAGGTTTGGTGACCCTTCCTCAGAACTGTAAATCTTCTCTGAACTCTCTCCACAGCAATTACGTCCTTCCAGTAAAGTGGTGAGCAGAACAATACGCAATACTCCAGCTGTGGTCTTGGCAGCATCTTATGTTATTTTATCATTACATCCCAACTTTTGTACTGTATACCTGTCAATGAAGGAGAGTAGACTGTAGATTTTCTTTACAATCTTCTCTACTTGTACTGCTACTTTTAAGGACCTGGGCACTTTTACACCAAGACGTCTCACTTCATCTACACCTCTCAGTATATTCTCATTTATTGTCTATTCCTTTTTACTGTTTGACCTCCTTAAATGCATTGTCTTACACTTACTGGAGTTGAGCTCCATCTGACACTTTCCTGCCCATTCCACCAACCAATCTATACCATTTTGAGGCTTACAACTATCCTTTGCACTGTCCACTACAGTTTTGCATCAATATGTATACTTCCCAATTATGTTCCCCACAATTAATTTCAAATCATTAATGTATAAAACATTACACATTACACAAGGGTCCCTGCAGAACATCGCCTGAAACAGCTCTCCATTCACAAGGGCAGCCATTGCCCACTATCCTTTGTTCCCTGTTATTAAGCCCACTTTGCAGCAAATTTGACACATTATCCTGTATCCCATGGGCTTTTGCATTTTTGACAAATCTGCTACGGGGACCTTGTCAAATGCTTTACTAAAACCCATGCAGACAACATCCACTGCACTACCTTTACCAATCCTCCTTGTCGCTTCCTCAAAGAATTTAATCAAATTTGTAAGACATGAACCATCTTTAACAAAGCCATGCTAACTATCCACGATGAGTCACTTTCTAAGTGACAGTTTATCCATACACGCAGGTCTGATTCTAACAACTTGGCCACAACTGAAGTAAGACTAACTGGCCTTTAATTGTTTGGCATTTACTTTGTTCCCTTCTTAAACAATGGAACTATACCTGCATTCCTCCAGTTCACCAGCACCTAACATGTATCCAATGAAGATTGGAAAATAATCCTCAGAGCATGTTATTTCTTCCATGATCTCCTTCAATACCTAAGGTTCTGGAGTACATTTGTAGGCCAGGTTGTGAACCTTCTAGTTCTGAGGAAGGGTGACCGTACCCGAAACATTGACTCTGATTTTCTCTTCATAGATGCGGCCAGACGTGCTGAGCTTTTACAGCAACTTCTGTTTTTGTTCCCGATTTGTAGCATCTGCAGTCCCTTCGGTTTTTAACCATTTAATCCTTGTTTTTCTTTGTCTTTCTGAATCACTGACTGCATCACTAACTAATGTTTTCATTGATCATTGAATGACTATTGACCATTGATCATTGAACACTATGGAAACAGGCCATTCGGCCCAACAAGTCCACACCATCCCTCCGAAGAGAATCCCAACTCGCCTACCTCTGAATTTCCTACGTCTAACCCGCCTAACCTAAACATCCCTGGGCACTATGTGCAATTTAGCATGGTCAGTCCACATACCCTGAACATCTTTGGACTGTGGGAGGATACCGAAGCACCCGGAGGAAACCCACGCAGACACGGGGGGAACGTGCAAGCTCCACAGAAACCATCACCTGAGGCTGGAATCGAACCCGGGTCCCTGGCGCTGTGAGGCAGCAGTGCTAACCACTGAGCCACTGTGTCACCCTTAATAGTCTGGGTCTTCGGATTGCCTGCCAATAATATTACTACCATACCACTGCCTCCTCACACCTCCCATTTCCTGATAAGAATCTGACCTGTTTAAACCTACACTTTTGTTTCCATCCCTCTGCCATAGCTGAGTATGAAGAAATTCAAAATGTAGGAAAACTGAAAGACTGAAGTAATCACTAGACAAGGCAGTTCTTGGAGTACTGGAAATAGATGACTTCTGGTAACTGAATGGTCTACCATGATGAACAAAAGTTCTTACATTAAATGAAAGAAATTAAAGACAGAAGCAGGAAACAAACAATAAAACAACATAAAAGGATTGTCAAACTGGGTAAGGCACTACCAGAATGAATGACTGAATTAGAGCCTATGCCTGGAGATATGCCTTGAATTTGCTCCTGCTTTGTCACTTCAACTTTTTGCACATTACCACAGCAATCCTCGAAAATTGCAGCCAAGGTCAACACTTGACAATGTTACCATAGGTTCAAGAGAACAAAGGGGTAGAGAAACAGAGAATTCACATAGGATGAAGATTACTGTCCACATGTAGAAATAACACCAAAATGGGCAGGGTGATGCGTTGTTGTTATTTCTTTGTAATTCTTTTTACTCCATATCACATAATTGCCTCTTTTAATAGCTTTGTCAGAGAACTCGTTTATTGGTTTCTGAGAGACTTATTTAAAAGATTTCAAATTAACAAATAATAATTGAATCAATGTCAGCAGTAAATAGGAAGTGTGCGTATAGAACAAAGCTTCTATTTGTTAGTAAAGTACTAAGAGTTACAGGTGTCTGGCAAATTGCCAGTGCGTGCAAAGTATAAAAAGGGTTATGTCATAACTAATCTGGGCACAAAGAACTCAAGAGATTCTACACTGTTGGCTACCTGCAGAGCCAAGATTCCCGAACTCAACTGCTTCACTACTAATGCATATGTAACCACTATCATCCAACTTAATGGGCAACTTTCCACTATCTGCTCTTCAAAGAACCTGGAGACAGGTCTATGTATCTTTTAAATTGGTGCTTCTTTACGCAATGTACATTTCTAATCTGTGTGTATCCTTGTGTGTCTGCCTTGTTTTACCATCTTTTCTCATGTTTAGTAGCTAATAAAATGACCCTTTCTTTAACTCAAAAAAGACTGGCTCACTTGGCTCCCTTTAAAAATACGTACATCTAGATTAGCATAAGGTAACTGTAAGGAAAGGGATGCTTTTTAAATTAAGCTTATTGTGGGCAACAGAGAGAGTGACTGAATTAAGAAGGGGAGCCTATTAATCACTCCACACATAGAAGCTCAACAGTTTGCCCCTCTGACTCTTTTGAATTTCTGGTATACTACTGGTGTCTTCCAACGTGAAACCCGATAGAAAATAAGTATTCAGGTGCTCTGCCATTTCTTTCTTCCCCATTACTTCTCCAGCCTCATTTTTCAGTAGTCTAATATCCACTCTTGCCTATCTCTCTTACTTCTCATATACCAAAAACACTCACATAATCTTTTATGTTACTAGCAAGTTTATGCTCATATTTTATTTTGTCCCCTCATTGCTTTTTCAGTTGTTCTCCATGGGTTTTTAAAGACTTCCCAATCTGCTGGCTTCCCATTAGTCTTCACCACATTGTGTACTTTTTCTTTCTTTATACTGTCCCTGACTTCCCTCATCAATCCAGAATTGCCAGCACCATTGTGAACTGTGCCACAAGCTGCTCCAAAACACCATTTTTTAAAATATTCCACACATTCCTTTCCTTGGGGATTCACTACCAGCTGGATATTCCCAGTCCACCTTATGATTATTGTGATTGCTCCTTACATGCCGTTTCTGTCTCCTGATTTATTTTCTGCCCCATATCCTGAATGGTGTTAGGAGGCCTGTACATAAGTCGCATCAAGATTTTTTTTACCCTGACACAGCGCTTGAGTAAGTGATAATGGGAACTGCAGATGCTGGAGAATCCAAGATAATAAAGTGTGGAGCTGGAAGAACACAACAGGCCAAGCAGCATTTTAGGAGCACAAAAGCTGACGTTTCGGGCCTTGAGAAAAAGGACCTTTTTCTGATGAAGGGTCTAGGCCCGAAACGTCAGCTTTTATGCTCCTGAGATGCTGCGTGGCCTGCTGTGTTCATCTAGCTTCACACTTTGTTATCACAGCGCTTGAGTAAAGTGTTTTTAATACACAAATTGGTTGAGGTGTTCAAAGCACAGACAACATCACCAGAGTCTTATCAGATCATAGGACTGCTGTCTCATTAGAGGCAGACAACGGGAGGTTGTGTAATGGGAGGGCCACCATGCCCAAGGCAAGGGGAGAGGTTGGGAAGGGTTGTCCTGAATGGTAACCTCAGCTGGTGCAGGAATTTAGACCTTGCTGTTGGCGTTCGTCTCTACATTGCAAACCAGTTGTCCAGCCTTCTGAGCTAACTGATCCCCAATTTGGAATTATCCCACCAGAAATAGAAACAAACTGGGGACTCTGCCTCTAAAAAGGAATCAATTGTAACAGCTGCCACTGGAGCAGGAAATCTGAGTGCCACAACACAGCAACCCCAGCAGTGCCACCAGGAGTGGTACCATTACAACTGGCAAAACGTGTTGGTTACACAGCAACTCACTGCAGTCCACAGAGAGGCAGCCATTTTCACTGTGTGGGTGGAAGACCTATTCACTGCTGATAAAATGCCAGTTACATTGTTTTCTGGGAAGGAGAACCATTCACAACCTTCTGCGCTGCTGACAACACAGCACGTCAGTTGCTAGGCAATGGGCACACCAACCCATAAACGCCACCACCAGCCCAACTCCTGCACCAATCCAGCTATCCGACAGGCTCTCTTGCATGGAGTATTCTATTTGCCGCACTTCTGCCCATCAACAGCATCGATACCACCTTTTTCCATCTATAGTCAGTTCTGACAAACGGTCACTAGTCACAAAACATTCATCCTGTTTCTCTCTCCACAGATGCTGCCAGACTTGCTGAGTTTCTCCAACACATTGTTTCTTCTCGGGCTTTGAAACTGATTCAGCTATAAGCTAAATGTGAAAAAAAAATTGTTCACCAAATTCAAATCTGTAATAGTGAAGAAAACCACATTAGGAGATGCCATTGTAGCTTTATAATTTCAAGTGATTAAGCCAATATTTAAACATAAAATTGACCAACCAATACAAATATCCTAATATCTGAACAATTGTTGTTTTTACCATTTCCTGGCATTAGCTGATTAGCTTTATGCTAGCAATGAATTTGTTAAAATGTCATATTGCATGATTAATGCTGGGAGCCATTCTGAACTGTTCTTTATTTCCTGGTACCATACATCCAGGAGCCCTAGAAGAGGTTCAGGTTGATAGCTTTACTAAATCATACTCCATAAGTGAAATATGGAATGATTTGCCATCCCTGTATTCTGCATTCTGTACCAGAAATACCTGCTAATTTAAAATGAAAGAACTATTGCGAGCATGTTGTATGCCTTTCCACATTGAAACGGTTATTTTAGTTATATTTTCCAGGGGCACCTTCTGAATAAGTGATTCATTGCATTTCAAACATAAGCATAAAAATAAAATCGCAGCAAGTGAAGCAGCTTTGTACATATCATTTTTTGAAATGGAATGGACCAGTATTAATAAAATGAGTTATGCTTAGGTTAATGTGGCAGCTTTGAATCAGACATCTCTGACAGTCTAATCCGTTTAAAAGAGCAAATTCAGAATTAGTAAAGCACTGTACATTGTGTATCCAAACAGCTGTAACATCAACAAAAACAAAGGATTTCTAATTAGACACAACACCATTCACTACCTCAGCACATCCATAAGCACCAATTAAGCACATTGGAAGGGTAATCACTGGTGTAATGTCAGAAAAGGAGCAGCTAATTTCTGCACAGCAAGCACCCACTAACAGCAATTAGATGAATGGTATTTCATTCGAAAGTTTCACTTTCAGTGAGAGGTTACACTGAAGAGACAGCTGAGAATGTAGTGATGTGAAAGCCAAAAATCACTTGAACCTATATAGTTTCTTTAACAGCAGGTGTGTTTGACATGGAAATGTTAACATTCCCTTTTCTGTGGATATAAAATCTAATATATCTGCCAGCAGACTTCAATATACAAAGGATACCAAAGCTGGAATCACAGTTTACTTTGCTCGAGCGATATCATTATGGAGAATGTCATATCCTGCCACTCTCAATATAAATAACTGTTATATCTATGTGCCCCACAATGATAGGATCATGATTAAAGGCTGCTGGGAGCAAAACAAAGCAAGAGAAATAAGGTCTCTCTTCACAGCAGACCACAGAAGAGTACAAAATGCAGAACTTCATACCAACTCTACAATTAAATCGCAAAATAAGCATTGAAGCCCTCGGGACTAAAGTTGGCCTGTGACTCTAATTCTACGTTTTTATTAAGTTCAAACACAGCCAAAATAAATGATAAATTTAAATATGAAACTGAAAACCCATTCAGTACAACGAATGATGATTTTAATGCCAACTGGTTACTGTGCGAGCTGATTATCTCCTCCAGAAACAAGTGGAAACAGGCAGAAAGCTCTGGATGGAGAGATGAGGGCTGGCAGATACAAAATTTGGCCAGAGGTGAGTGGAAATTCAGAGATTATCCAGCTCAACCAGCCAGTGGAAACTGGCAGAGAAGCAAACTTTGAGAAGCAGGAGACAAAGGCCAACATGTTACACACCAGTACCAGCCTCCAACTCCCATTCAATACTTAGCTTATTAGACTGCTAAGGGTAATATCTGAACCAACTTCCCAACTCCCAACATCCAACTTCCCAACTCCCAACATTCAAATTCCCAATGTTGGTTTAACATGGGAGAAAAGCCAACATGGAAATAAACTGAGGAAATGGGGAAATCAGCATTACTGTAGCCAGGAAGCAGCAACACTATTACCATTACTGGAAGAAAGAAGTTTATATAGTTACAAAAGGTAAACCATTGCTAAAATCACAGACAATTTCGAACTTAGTTGATGCGAAGATTAATTAGCACATATGACACTACATAGCCAGAAATGACCTCCTATAATGTTACATTTTGCATTAGAGTTTTTGCAGAGGCCTGTTTTCATATGATATGTACCTATTTGTCCTACTCATTTACATTTATTCTGGTACTCATGATGATGTATGTCATTTGTGTCACTATACCTTATTCCACACCCTAAGACAATAAGGTCATAACACATACGAACAGAATTAGGCCATTCAGCCCATTGTGCCTGCTTCAGCATTCAATCATGGCTGACATGTTCTTCAACCCCATTCTCCCGCATTTTCCCTGCAACCTTTGGTCCCCTTATTAATCAAGAATCTGTCTGTATCTTAAATACACTCAATGACTTGCCTCCCAGAGGCCTCTGCAGCAATGAGTTCCACAGATTAACCACCCTCTAGCTGAAGAAATTCCTTCTTGCCTTAGATTGACAGGGTCATCCCTTCACTCTGAGGCTGTGCCCTCGGGTCATAGAATCTCCTACAAGGGGAAACATCTTCTCCAGGTCCCCTCCATCCAGGCCTGTCAGAATTCTCTAATTTTCAGTGAGTTCCCCATTATCCTTCCAAACACCATCATGTGCAGACACTGAGTTCTTAACTGCTCCTCAAATGGCAAGTCCTTCACCCACAGGATCATTCTTTTAAATCTCCTGTGGACCTCTTCCAAAGCCAGCACAAGCTTCCTGAGATACAGGGCCCAAATCTTTTACTTTTATTTTGCTTTCTCTGTTCTTCTTTAATGTTTCCAGTTACTATAGTTATCAGCAAGACTCACTTTACTTTCTTTTAATGGCTTCGCCAGAAGGCTTTCCTCGGCGCAATGACAAGGTGGCTTCCAGCAGCCTGGCATGGTGGTGTTGTCCTGGTATGGCAGTCTCCCTGATGTGACGGTTTTATCCCGACTTGGAGGTCTCATCCCCGTGTGGAGATCTTCCTCAGCATCGGCTTCCAGGTATTTCAGCAACCCAGCAAGCAGTCCCACCCAGGAGGAGCAGTCTCAGCACAGCATTGTTGTCTTCTTCAACAGAGGCTTCCAGCTAAGTATTCAAGCATAGTGGTCTTGGGGCTGGCACGGCATTCTCGTCCTGGAATGATGGTCTCAGCCTGGCTGAGGCTTCTGGGTATTCCATCATTCCTTCATTGGCTTTCCCCACCCAGGGCCAGGAGCAGCTAACTGAACTATGATGAACTTTTGTCTTAATTTTACTTCATAAAATTATTATGCATGATTTCTGTCATAAATATAGGCACTGCAGAAGGGCAAGTTATAAAATTTTTCACTGTATTTTTCATGTAAAAGTACACGTAACAATAAATTTCTATTCTTGTTTCTATTTAAAAGTGGCTTACAACATTCCACACCATGCACCATTTAAATACATTTTATCACTTGCATAAAATCACATTATTCTTGACAACACTATCTCACACTGTTCAAAAAATACTTCCTCACACTTGATGTCTCTGATGCAATATTATTGTAGTCTTTGAACACACCAATAAGATAATTTGAATGGCAAAACTACCTGAACTGAAAGAATATGTTGATAATATGATGGAAAATCTAATTTTAAAATTGATTAAAAGTTGTTGAGAAGATTTTTGTGTTAAATATTTTGGCAACATCCTTTTAAAACCCACCCAAAAAAATGACATTTTACCTGTGATGACTGAAAGGATTAATGTTGGCCTGTCACTATCAGGCAGAAGATAAAGTGCTAGGAAATCTTTTCATGCTGAAGGGATTTATTTCCACTGTGGACTGTAATTACTCCCTCAGACTGTGTGCTGGCTAGACAGATCACATCATTTTTCTTCACCATGGGGGTTCACTTTGTCCTGGTCAATGTTGTCCTGTAAAAAAGGCATTTTGCCTAACAAAAATATTAATATATTTGAATAAAGTCTGACAATAAATCAGTTTTGCAAGACTGAATAAAAACCAGATGGGTTTAAGTCCAAATGTGAGGTGTTGTGCTTGGCAATTAACACAAGAGAACTGATTCATCCAAGAAAAGAATTATGACATGATATGATGAAGGAGCAGAAGTAGGTTATTCAACCCATTAACACTGCTCTGCCATTCAATAAGATCAATAAGAACTCCAGTTTCCTGCCTTTTCCTCACAAATCCATGACATGTAGCTATTTAAGGAATACCGAATATTTAAAGAATGAAGATTAGGGCCAATCAAGGATAGTAGTAGGAAGTTGTGTGTGGAGTCAGTGGAGATAGGGGAAGCACTAAATGAATATTTTTCGACAGTATTCACTCTAGAAAATGACAATGTTGTCGAGGAGAATACTGAGATACAGGCTACTAGACTAGGTGGGATTGAGGCTCACAAGGAAGAGTTATTAGAAATCCGACAGAGTGTGAAAATAGATAAGTCCCTGGGCCGGATGGGATTTATCCTAGGGTCCTCTGGGAAGCCAGGGAGGAGATTGCCGAGCCTTTGGCATTGATCTTTAACTCGTCATTGTCCACAGGAATAGTGCCAGAAGACTGGAGGATAGCAAATATGGTTCCCCTGTTCAAGAAGAGGAGTAGAGACAACCCTGGTAATTATGGACCAGTGAGCCTTACTTCAGTTGGTAAAGTGTTGGAAAAGGTTATGATAGATAGCATTTATAATCATCTAGAAAAGAATAATTTGATGAGGGATAGTCAGCACGGTTCTGTGAAGGGTAGGTCGTGCTTCACAAACCTTATTGAGTTCTTTGAGAAGGTGACCAAACAGGTAGATGAGAGTAAACCGGTTGATGTGGTGAATATGGATATCAGCAAGTCGTTCAATAAGGTTTCCCACAGTAGGCTGTTGTACAAAATGCGGAGGAATGGAATTGTGGGAGATATAGCAGTCTGGATTGGAAATTGGCTTGCTGAAAGAAGACAGAGGGTGGTGGTTGATGGGAAATGTTCATCCTGGAGTCCAGTTACTAGTGGTGTACCACAAGGGTCAGTGTTGGGTCCACTGTTGTTCGTCATTTTTATAAATGATCTGGATGCGGGCGTAAAAGGATGGGTTAGTAAATTTGCAGACGACACTAAGATTGGTGGAGTTGTGGATAGTGACGAAGGATGTTGTAGGTTACCGAGAGACATAGATAAGCTGCAGAGCTGGGCTGAAAGGTGGCAAATGGAGTTTAATACGGACAAGTGTGAGGTGATGCACTATGGTGGGAGTAACCGGAATGCAAAGTACTGGGCTAATGGTAAGATTCTTGGTAGTGTAGATGAGCAGAGAGATCTCACTGTCCATGTACACAGATCCTTGAAAGTTGCCACCCAGGTTGACAGGGCTGTTAAGAAGGCATACAGTGTTTTAGCTTTTATTAATAGAGGGATCGAGTTCCGGAATCATGAGGTTATGCTGCAGCTGTACAAAACTCTGGTGCGGCCGCACTTGGAGTATTGCGTGCAGTTCTGGTCACCCCATTATAAGAAGGATGTGGAAGCTTTGGAAAGGGTGCAAAGGAGATTTACTAGGATGTTGCCTGGTATGGAGGGAAGGTCTTACTAGAAAAGGCTGAGGGACTTGAGGCTGTTTTCATTAGTGAGAAGAAGGTTGAGAGGTGACTTAATTGAGGCATAAAAGATAATCAGAGGGTCAGATAGGGTGGATAGGGAGAGCCTTTTTCCTAGGATGTTGACGGCGAGCACGAGGGGGCATAGCTTTAAATTGAGGGATGAAAGATATAGGACAGATGTCAGAGGTAGTTTCTTTACTCAGAGTGTAGTAAGGGTATGGAATGCTTTGCCTGCAACAGTAGTACATTTTAAGTACATTTAAGTCGTCATTGGACAAGTACATTTAAGTTGTCATTGGACAAGCATATGGACGTACATGGAATGGTGTAGGTTAGATGGGCTTCAGATTGGTATGACAGGTCGGCACAACATTGAGGGCCAAAGGGCCTGTGCTGTGCGGTAATGGTCTATGTTCTGTGTTCTATGTTCTATATTCTTACTGATCAGAAATCTGTCCTTCTCTGTCTTCAATGTTCTTAAATGGCCCAGCCTTGACAGCCCTCTGCAGTTTTGAATTCCATGATACACTACTCTCCGAGTCAAAAAATCCCCCTCATTTCTGTCTTAAATGTTTCTGACCCAAGTTTGTCACTTTGAAATTGAATGCTGAATTCTACAAAGTTATGGTCAATGTTTCGAAAGGGATCTTTTACAATGAGATTGTTTATTATTCTGCCTTATCACACATTACCAGATCCAAAATAGCCTGTTCCTGGTTGGATCCACAATGGATTATTCTAATAAACTGTCCCAAACACACAATATGAATTCTTCCTCATGACTTCCTGACAATTTGATTTTCCCAATCCGCATGAAGTTTAAGTCACTTGTGATTAATGATTTCCTTTTTTTTTACATAAATCACCAAGTGCTGGAGAACCTCTAGTAGCATTTGTAGAGAAAGACACAGTTAATGTTTCAATTCTGAACTTTGTCAGAACTGGGCCGCTGTATGAAAGCTGGTAACTTCTCAGTGGTGCCCATTGAATGCTCCTGGTTTGAAAGATGCCCTCTCCCACCCCTTAACCCCAAAAGGGTGCCCTCACAATAACAGCACCACAAGTGTAGCATGACACTGCCAGATACTGAAACCATCACTGGGCTCTGGCTTTCTGACTCTTTTCCTCTAAGCTTCCCCAGTCTTCTTCAAAGGCACCCAGCACCGACTGGTCTACTACTGGAGTCTGTTTTCATGTCAATGCTGATGGCATTTATTTATTTCCATCAGTCATGTAACTGATAATTTATGACATTAACTGGCCTGTTAAACATTGTCATAGATGGGCCACAGGTTGAAGACAAGAACAATCATAATGCCATTTTCCACCCCTGCGCACAACCCCCACCGCATAATTTTGTCATTATCCACATCTGTCTGCACATTGATCAAGTATCTCAGTATCTTGCTTACTTCACATTCTGGCTACCAGCAAGTATGCTGACTTTAATGTCTAAATATGGCCTATTTTAAGCCCCACTACAACTTTTAACACTGCTTAAAACCTTACCCATTCTTTAAGAGCCTTCAGCATTGGTCTCAACAACATGTCTTTTTAACCTGCCAAACTCTGACCTTCATTAAATTCAGCATTCCGACGTGGTTTATAACACCATTTATTGGCTCGCTGTTTCTGAGTGCATTTGTCTAAATTTGTGTGTTCTCATCTATATACCTCTCCACAACATTGTTCTACCCTACCCTGTAAAACCCACTCCCTTTATGTCCTATCCCAGATGAATTCATTTCTGGTGTTCCATGGCATTCCTTCCATTTCGCCAAAGAAGCTGCTTTCATTCTACTCTCCAGAACCCCTGTCCCAAGTCTTGCTTTCAAATAATTTGTCATACATTTACATATCAGGCCAGGCGGTTGGAGTGCCTCCGACTACATAACTTATGCCTGGTGTCCAATCTTACTCTTCCACGTTGCACTCCAGAATGTTTTCCTACATTAATGTTGCTACTAAAATGTTAATTTGTTGTCATCGTAATGCTTGAAGTTCGCTTTGAATTGTGGTCTCACTCAGTGAAATAAGGTCAGCGTTCACACATCACCCAGCAGAAGCTATGTGAATAATTGGCACTGACATGTTTCCTCTCCAGTGCTATCAGACACTTGCTATTAGAGGAGAACCAACACTAAACAAGAAATGGAACTTTTTCACATTGTTCTTCCCTGGTGCGTGAATTCAGCTGGCCAGACGAGCATTTGTTGCCAATCATTAACTGAGTGACTTGCCTGGACATTTCAGGCAGTGATTAAGAGTCAACTGCATGACTGTAGGTCTAGAGTCCAGGCCAAGTGAGAACAGCAAACGGTACATCAGTGAACCAGGTATTGAAAAAGAAACAAATAACGATAGTTGTCACAGCCAGCATAACGAGCTTTATATTCATACTCATAAATTAAGTTTAATTTCATCAGCTTTCTTGGTGGGATCTGAACTCATGCTCTCAGAAGATCAGCCTGGATTTACTAGATTACTCACCTGGGGCATTACTGCAATGTGTCTGGGTATATCACCCATTGCAGCACAATAGGTACTCATGATCTTGGACAGTAGCTTTAAAAATTGAGCTATTGATTGGTTGAACATTTTTCCCGATGCCTTTGGAGGGAGTTTTACATGCGTTTAAATTCCTACAAAGGCCTGTACTGAAATTAAAAAAGCAAAACTTTATGAAGATAACGCAGTGTGGAGCTAGATTAACAGAGCAGGCCAGGCAGCATCAGAGGAGCAGGAAAGTTGATGTTTTGGGTCGGGAACCTTGTTCAAACCCTTCATTTTTTCAAAGAAGGGTCTAGGCCTGAGACATCAGCTTTCCGGTTCGTCTGATGCTGCCCGGCCTGCTGTGTTCATCCAGCTCCACACTGCGTTATCTCTAACTTCAGCATCAGCAGTTCTTCCCAAAATTTTATGAAAGCCTGTTTGCCCCCAAAACAATCATCGGAAGACAGTTCTAATTTAATATGATAAGCATTAACCTTTTGCTACCTCCTTCAACTCTGATCACCTTATTTCCATCATTTTCAAAAACACAAAATCTTTACTTCCAGCAATATAAACACATTTATTGCACATTTCCAATATCGACATGGGATTGTGAGAATCATTTGTCATTATCCACATCTGTCTGCACATTGGTCAACTATCTCAGTATCTTGCTTACTTCGCATTCTGGCTACCAGCAAGTATGCTGACTTTTGTGTCTAAATATTGCCTATTTTGAGCCCTACTACAACGTTTAATACTGCTTAAAACCTTACCCATTCTTTAAGAGCCTTCAGCATTGGCCTCAACAACACCTGTCTTTTTAACCTGCCTAACTCTGACCTTCATTAAATTTGCCCTGTAGTCACATTAGTGTTTAAATCCAGAACGTTATAGTTCATGCAGAAAAACTGTTGAACATTGTCAGTGTGTGGCTTATGTATAATGTACTTCAGGCAGGCAAAATTTAGAAGCCAGACCTTAAGCTGCAAGATAAACATTTGTTCATCAAGGTTCTCCGTTATTCTAACTGGATCATACCCTGCCTGAAGGCAGAGAAAGATTGAAAGAAACGAGTGAAATTGGGGTGAGAACAAAGACAAAGCATTGCTCTTGACAGCAAGCCCTTTAAGGAGTTCAGTAATTACAGACAGTAATTTCAGTTTGTCTGATATCATCACTGAGACCTTTAACCTGTTGACACATACCTTCCATGATGATCAAACATTTATTAAGGCCTGTTCCTCACATCATCTTGTCACTGCAAGTAACTCTTAATGACATTTATTTTAAACTCAAATCCACCTTTATCAGAGTGGTTTGGCATGATTTTGTTCTACTGTGGCATTAAAAATGGACATTTTTGAGCCGTTAGTTAGAAAATATTAAGAACTGGTAAAGGACAGTTAATCCCAGTCACATCAGATGAGAATGAATCCAAGCAGAGTTTCTGTCAAGGATCGATAATGTTAAGCACTGATGAGTTTCCAGATTGGCCGGTGTTTGAGAATTGGCTTTGTATTTTACATAATGACTTGCTCCATGGACTTCTTTCCAATGCGGTATCATGAGAGCTCCAGTTATAACTTGGCCAGGATTCAGAAGAGCAGGGTTTGAGGTAAGCAGCTGACCTGAGCAATAGGAGGCGAGGAAATTTCGATTTACTCTTAACACTCCTCCTCCTTCTGAACCGACAAGAAAAAATGAAGTGATTGTCTCTTTCTGATATTGACTCTCCTTCCCATGAAATGGACTTAAATGGCAAAGCCACAACATTTTCATATTTTAGGCTCCACTGCCAAACTAATAGTCAAGCCCCAATAACATATTGAGAGGTTTGTGTACTTGAAGAGTCCCATTGACTTCCTGTGGCTTTCTCCTAGACTGCTCAGAAGAGCAGGTATAAATCCTGGATAACAATAGGAAATGTTGGAAACATCAGCTCCAGCACCATCTATGGTGAGAGAGACAGGGCGATAAGAGCCACTATTGTAGGTTGAAATCTTTCATCAAATCCTGATGGCCTGATAAAATTGGTTTTTCTTTCAGATTTTCAGCACCCAGAACACCTTGTCTGAGGTTATAGTTGTGGTCAGTGGGATTAGCTTGGGTGACCAACCATATGCAATTAGGGCCATGAAACAAATGTTTAAAATTGCCTTGTAATTTTTAAGTGCCTCTTACAACGATTAGGAGTATTCTCCCCTAAAACTTAAACCCTTCACCTTTTCACCATTGCAGCCCCTCATGGCCACACAGCCTGGGCCTCCAGTGTTGATCTCCAGCTCTCAAGGGCTGCCAGTTTCTGATTGGTTGCAGTTGTGCCAGGGTTGGGACTTCAGTGTTGATCAGCTCTTAAGTGGCTATTTGGAGCTTGATCTGGTGGGTCTTCATGTTGATTGGAGTAGGCCTAGTCATCCGTATACATGTTCATCACCATGCGAGTACAGCGAGCCATAATTTCGCTTCTAAGGCCCCTATTCATCTCTGATCATTTGGCAGGGTTTTTTTTTTCGCTTTTCTTGCATTCGGTAAAGTAATCAGAGGTGACTATTAGCAAAAATTGAAGCTTGGGCAATTGCAGATAGATTTTTAGCCAGGATGAGAAATTGGCAGCACAGTATGAGATGGGGAATAGATACGATAGGCAAGCAAAAAGTGACAAAATGTGACCGGTGCTGCCTCACAAAGATCTGGATTGGGGCCTCACCTATTCGTGTATTTATGAACAAGTTTAATGATGGAATAGAAAGCCAAGTATCTAAACTTGATGTAAAAATTATGTAAATTGAAGCTAAAATGACCAGAAAGTATCAATAAATTAAGTAAATGAAAACTATGAGAACAGATTTCAAGGTAGATAAATGAAGTCATCCAATTTGGACCGAAAAATGATACCAACAATATAGTCCTTAAATTATGAAAAGAATAGGAATAGGAACAGTTCAGGATCAAACAGGTCCATTGATCATTCAAAGGTTGTGAATAACTATAGAAAATAAACAAAATGCTGACTTTATATTTAGAGATAAGCATTAAAGGAGGCCGACACATGCTTCAGTCATACAAAGACCTGGTCAGACCACAATTAAAATACTCTGCACAGTTCTGGCCAATTCCACTGATTTACACCAAACACAAGAGATCTACAGGCCAAAAAAAACCTGAAAGAACTGCAGATGCTCTAAATCAGGCACAAAAACAGAAGCTCAGCAACATCTCAGGAGGACTCAGGAGATGCTGCTGGGCCTGCTGAGTTCATCCAGCCTCACATTTTATTATCTTGGATTCTCCAGCCTCTGCAGTTCCCATTATCACAAAAACAGAAGCTGCTGTGAAAAGCTCACCAGGCCTGGCAGCTCCTGTGAAGAAAAAAAAGAGTTAATATTTTGGGTCTGGTGACCTTTCCTTCAGTTCTGAGGAAGGGTCACCAGACCCAAAATGTTAACTCTTTCTTTCTTCACAGATGCTGCCAGATCTGCTGCGCTTTTTTCAGATCTACAGGCCAACCTATCTCCAAGGATGATTTAAGGTCCACGCTCAAGTTGATAATCTCTAAGCAGATCATGCTTTTGATCTAAAATTGCCTTCATGTCCTGAGAAAAAAATCTACATTGTGGATCAGGCCTTTAGTTGTACAAAACACTTGATTTCATTGTTCCTTTCAAATACCTTCTTTAATTTTCACTGCCTGCTGTGATTTTATCATCTCTTGGTTGCAGCTACATGTAAAAGTTTAGTAAAAGCAGAAAACAGCTGATCCTAGCAGGGCCAGATGTAATAACCTCCCACCAGGGCACTTCAGTCCACCTTATTCCACCGACATACGCCTAATCCTACAGTTCCATCTCTAATTGATTGTCTTGTTTCTTGTGCTCACTTTAGAGCTGCACTGAGCTCTTTTTGTTACACCTCTCAGTATTTCAAGTGCCATCCCTCCAGAAAGCCAGTCAACCATTAAAAAATGTTGATTTTTTAAAAAGTATAAGCTTCTTTCGCACAGCCACTGTTTTCCGAATTAACAGCACAGAAAATATTGAACTTTTACAAGATCCTTGTGGGTGGCTTTATCACAGTTATTCTGTCCTCCAGTTAACAATGCCCTAGATGCTGAATCCACCTTCGTCTCAGGTAGAGAACTTTGGGCTTCAAATGTAAAATTCCTTTCATTGTGGAATAATTTTGAAAGATGTGGAAGTTTCCTCATATCTTGTTTCCTTCATAACCACAGTCTGCAGGCAGTATGGTACCCAAACCCAGAAATGGGGCTCAAATTATTGCACTCAAGCAGCATTTGATCTGACCAACTGCCATTGGAGTATCAGCAGTCAATCTGGAATAAGTGAGAACTGAGGAGTGAAAATACATGGACTAGTTTGGGCCATTCAGAACTCAACTCGCTGGAGAACAGGGATCGGTGTTCCTTGTGGAGGACGCGCTGTAGCTAATTCCATTACCACTTGGATGCCAACACCTTAGGTCCGAACTCCAGATTTTGATTGGTCATTTCCTTCAAATTATGAAACGATAGCTTTGTGGCCATCACCGCATCTCCACGTGTGGATTTAGACTGCATTTCCGGTAAAGCAGGAGGCAGAATTGTGCTCTCACCCTAGTGCCAGGCCAGGAACACAAGCTTTAGCCCCTGGTCTTACTGCATTTTCTTGCTTTGCTTGACCAATGCACCAGATTATAAATACACCTTCTGATTTTAGCCAAGACAAACATTACTAAAGAGATCAATTCCAAAATCTGGGTAACTTCAGTGAAATTTGTGAACATAGTCTTGACATACTCCAGATTAACTATGATATATGCAGTTTCACATCTTGCTTGGCACAGCGTCACCTCATCCCTTCATATCAACAAGCAGCAATCACATCGAGCATGCTTTTAGTCACTTACATCATGCACAGGTGCCCAAATGTTGCTCACCGAAGAGGATACACTGGAATAAGATTATGACGAATGTTAACTCGAACATTATACCTTAAATAGTTCGAAACATGCATTTCTTTCAAGTATTACTGATTCATTCCTTCCACGGTTATTTGGTTAATCAACAATGAACTTTCTATTTCACAAATAAAAACCAAAAGAACTGCAGATGCTGTAAATCAGGAACAGAAACAGAAGTTCCTGGAAAAGCTCAACAAGTTTGGCAGCATCTGTGGAGAAAATATCAGAGTTAACGTTTTGGGTCCGGTGACCCTTCCTCTGAGGTGTCCTCTGCCACCCAATATTAAGCGAGAATTGACCCCACTTTTATTGCAACATGGATCTGAACAAAGAGTTGCAAAACATGATACTTTCAGGAAGATTGATGAAGCTGAGCAAATTTCTTTTAAAAAGTCAATTCAATTATCCTCCTGCGTGCTCGTTTTCCTTCCCTTTTTCATGTCAATTAATGAAAGAATTCTATTCGACCCTTCATTCACTATAATCTCAGTTTCAATTACATCATTTGCCAATAGCTTTCTACAAACCTTTAATAACATGGCACACTTCCCTCATCCCTTAGCTTAGCAGGGGAGGCGATGGTCTAGTGGTATTACCTAGACTATTAATGCAGAGACCCAGGTAATGTTCTGGGGACCCCGATTCAAATACCACCATTGCAGATGGTGGAACCTGATTTCCTTTAGGGGAAACTGCTATCATTACCACACCTGGCCTCCAAACCCACAGCAATGTGGCTAACTCTTAACTGCCCTCTGGGCAATTAGGGATGGGCAATGAAAAGTGGGCTGCCCAGTGATGTAGCATTCCACAAACAAATCAAAAAGATGTATTTCTGCACTTCTCAATCCACCTTCTGTGGCACATTCCTTCCTTCCTCTGATGGCTTGGTGCCCCTCCATCTGTTCATTTTTGCCCTGGGGACAGGGATTAAAATTGACCCTTCTCCACCAAAGGAAGCTAAAGGAATTAGGAGTGACAAACCACAAACTTCACAAGTTGAAAGAAAGAGGTTCCACTAAACATAGATTGGCCATTTGGATGAATTCCTCTTCACTCCCACTACTAGACGTAAAACGATCACATTCTTTCTTTGAGGAAAGGATTTTACGCTTGATCCATGCACAATCACCCAAACAGCAGCATTCAGATGCATCAGGCAACAAAAATAAGACCTGGGAATTGCGTGGCAAGTTTGAAACAACAGAAGGCACCAGAACTCACACTTCCACATATTTGTAAAGACTTTGATTTTGCCCAATGACCAATGAATGCAATAGGCATTGCAATTGGAATCAAAGTCAGACTTATAATCTCAAAGTTTCCTCAGTATGAATTTAAGAAACATGTTGGAGTACAACATAAGTAATTACTATCATGTCAGACTGTGCTTTCATGGTCCATCAGTAACACACAGTGCACAATCAATTACATACTTCACAGATACTTAACTGTAAAAATAATCCACGTGCATAACATTGGAACCAAAAGTCGCAAGTGATTTATGCTAATTTCTTACTGCCCAATCGTCTCTAGTGCATTTCACTGGTTTTGACCAAAGAAATGACTTAGAGGGCTGGCCAACTCTGGTATCTCTACATCTCTGTATGACATTATCTTGTTCTGCTTTCACTGGCTGCTTTGGAGAAGTTCCAGTTCAGAGCCTGCTCCTTTGTCACCCACGTCCCACTTCAGCCCCACACAGTCACAGCATAGATCAGTGGAAGCACATCTGCCTGCGAGTGGAAAAAACTGTCCCTCACTTTAGAATTCCTAACATTCCTGATCTGGATGGTCTATCTCTTGGGCACTGTAGCTGGCGGCTTGGAATAGAAAAGGTTGTCAGGTGATATATTTTGTATGCTCTATTGACTCGATCACATGGGCTGAGCCAGTGCAAGTGCTACATCAGTGGAGATGCTGCCTTTAGAATGAGGTATTAAGCTAATGTCCTTGTCTGGCTTCCCAGGTGGATGTACACAATCAAATGGTATTTGCAGATGACCAACTGTTCTTCTCAGTAGAGGTACAGTGAAAAGCGCATAATGTCGCCACACTCCGGCTCCATCTTGGATTACAAATAAATTATTGAAAAAATTCGATAAGTGGCAAAATGCTGAATAAACGTATATTAAATTTAAATTACTAAGCCTGAAAGAGCTTCAAAAGTTCATATTTCCCACTCTGTAGCCTTCACTCTCTCTACTCCTCCAGTCACTGGGGTTCTGGCAACGTGTTCCTTTCCTACCACCACCATTGCTCCCGCATCTGCCGCCTCGCTGAGCTGGAGACCATCATGCTGCACCAATCCCGCACCTCCCCCCCGACGCTGCACATCAGGTCTCCTGCTCGCTCTCCAATGTTGGGCCCTCCCCTGAGATGGAGTGGGGATGGAGATAACACGGGGCACTGGCCTCTCTCAGGAGGAGGCCTCATGGCAACCAGAACAAAACCAAAACCGTTACCAAGCTGGAAAGACACAAATCTAAAGCCATGTGGATGTGACAGAACGTGTTGTGTTTCGATATAAATGTAAGTTGTCGCTGTTATTGCCTTACACCAAGAGGAACAGGAATATCACACAAATATTTTGCATTCTGTGACCATAATGACCACATGTATTGTTAGATTGGAAACTTGACAGAATGTTTGCAGCATTCCTCGGTGTTCTTGCTGAGTCTGAACCCAGTTGGAAACCACCTTGCATTCCATGTCTGGGAGCCATGGACCATGGAGAAGAGCAGATGGGATACACTTGTGTACAACTCAGAACGAATCCTCATCTTTTCATGTCCTGACTAATATTTATCCCTCAATCGAAATTGCAAAAATCAACTATCCAGTCATTTGTCTCACTGCCATGTGTTGTCTGGAAACTGGCTGCTGCTTTTCTTCCATTGAAACAGCGGCTACACATCAAAAGTACATCAATAAATGTGAAATATCAAGATAGCCTATGGCTATAAAATAGTGCCTGTATTAAAGAAAATTATTTCTCAATTAAATTGAAAGTCTTTAAACATCTGCCCAATGACCTTTATAAGACTACTGTAATGAAAACTAGATTGCCTAAGATACTTCAAATTCTCAGAACACATGCTTAGAGGCAGATGCATTGCTTTCGATATTCTTACAATCAATGTTCAAGAATGAAAGGCAGTCAAATAACAACATCCTGAGCTATGGATCCACCAACCGACGGGCATGTTTCAAAATGCCTGTCTAGACTTTATTCAAATTAAATATTGCTTGAGGGGTGAATGTTCCAATTTCAGTCATGTCTGAAAGGTAAAGAAAACTATCCAGAAACTGATTCCATATTCCATAACCATTTCTTAATGTATCACCTCGAGAGCAGAATAAAAACACTCACCAACTGAAATAGTTGCCCTGCCTACTTACGATAGTCAAATACAGAAAACAAACAGAACCAAACTGCCAACAGATTTTTATCACAAGTGCTACAGTTCGTCAGATGTGAAATCTTTTAAGAAAACATTTCAACAATTCTTGAGCATTCTGACAGATAGGTGTTCAAAGGTCTTTACAGCAATTCTAGAGGCTTTTCTTCAAAGATCTGTCATATCTCCTCTCCATTGTAATTTTCATATCTATTCCTTGTCACAAATTATAGTCTTGTGCAGAAATTCCTGAAGATTGCCACAATCTATTGAGGTCAAAAAGCTATACATTGAGAAAACAAATGTGTATTCCAGCTCGTCAACTCCCAAGTGCCGTTAAATCATGAGATTCACTCAACTGTCGGGAAAAAGTAATGAAAAATATGCAACATAGTGGAATTGTTCTGTATCATTCTTTTGTAGCCAGAAGGCATCCTACTTGGGATGAAATGTAGCCAAATAACAAGTGAGAGGATTTGAGTACAGTAGCAGGAATGTCTTGGTGAAATTGTACAGGGCCTTGGTGAGACCACACCTAGAACATTCTGTGCAATTCTTGTATCCTTATCTGAGGAAGGACATTCTGATTATGGAGGAACGCAATGAAGGTTTACCAGATTCCTACCTGGGATGTCAAGACTGATGTATGAAGAGAGACTGTACCGGTTAGGATGATATTCACTGGAGTTTTGAAGAATGGTGAGGGTGGGGGTGAGGATGGAAGTAGGGGTGATAGCGTCATGGAAACCTACAAAATTCTAACAGGACCAGACAGGGTAAACACGGATATTGTCAATGACAGAGGAATCCAGAATCAGGGGGTCATAGTCTATGGATATAGCGTTGGCCATTTCGGATTGAAATGAGGACCAATGTCTTCAGAATGGTGACCTGTGGCGTTCTCCACCACAGAAAGTAATTGAGGCCAAACTATTGAATATTTTCAAGAAAGAGGTTGAAATAGTTCTTCAGGCTAAAAGGAATAAAAAGGTATGGGGTAAAAGAGAGAATAGGGTACTAAATTGGATGATCAGCCATGATCATAGGAGTGGTGGAACAGACTTGACAGGCCATAATATGACGGACAACTGCTCCTATTTTCCATGATTCTGTGGCCATATATAAAATTACGTTTAATTATGTCTCACTAGAGCAATTTATTCTATCAAATACAAGGTCAGTTTTAAAATTTCTCACATTTACTAACCTACCTTTGATGTAAATCCACATTTTCCACTTGCATCAGGTAGATGATTATTTCAATTTTCAATGGTACGAAAGCAAATCACTTTATATAAAATTAACCAAGAGACATCTGTTTGTTGTAAACAAATACTTGTTTTATCATACATCATGTGTATGCAAACATTATTCAGATAAAATGGGTAGCAATCAAAGAATATTGGACATTGCTTATGTTATGAAATTTTGCCATCCAATTTCTACATTCTTAAAATGAATATTATCAAATATTGAGTCACAACCAACAAATGTGTTAACAACTTAACCTGTTGCTTCATAAGGTAATTTGTTATCACTGCAGAAATCCAGGGTGTGTGCTGTGCCTTGTTAAATTAAATTTGTTGCTGAAGGATACCCCTGTAAGAACTCAACACTTACTTCTGTTAGGGCTCAACTGTGTTACAATTGGCCATTCAACACAAGGACTTTCAATTGGATAAGTAACAATAACCTAACTCTGCCCTGCAATGGGATTTTCCAGCACTGAAAGGAAGTCTGACATTTTCAGAAAAGTATGGAATTTTAATCAGTTTCTTGCTCTTTTTGGAACTTTTTGAATGGAAACCAGCAGCTCTTTTGTAGTCTGCAAAGTTTCTGGGATGTGGGGTCTGCTGCTAGCACAACATCCAGCCAAGTCCTCTTTATTAAATACAGACGTAAGCCACACAAGTGATGCCAAAAGGGGATCATGTGGTGGCGGTCCTAGAAGACAGACAAGCCAATTAGTAGCAAATGCAGACCTTGGTTCGCAATGGGACTCCCTTCCGCCTAAGCTGGGTCCCGCAATCAGACACTGTACCTTTGAACAAGAAAGCATCCCCTTCTTTGGAAGCTTGCATACAAAGATGCTAGCATTTGCTTATTGAGCCCACTGCATGGCAAAACCTGCCCACCACAAGATTAAACTCATCACCAGTGAGATGAAGCCTTTAAATGGACAATAATTGATGACTGGGGCTTCAATCAACAACAGGGCAGGAAGTTGTTAACCAGACCTCATGCTATGGAATCACATCAGGATGGAGACAGAAGGATAGTGTGGTCCCATTCTCCCCCCAATTAAATACCTCCTTGTCACTAAACTTGCCTCTGAAGAAGGTATGAAATTTCACCATAAGTGCCATTCACTCATCATCTTGTTTTTGCTGACTACAGATAAAAAATTTGATGGAACCAACTGAATGGCAGATTAAACTTAAGGAGCTCAACTGCTCTTATATATCCAAAGCCCCGTAATTAAAATTCCCACCAAATGTTGATGTCATTTTAGGTCTCAGCCATTCCTCTCCCTCCGCTGGAACTTTCTATTTCCTGAACTCTAATGGATTTAGATGCTCCCTTCTTTCGCCACACCAATTGCAACCACATTTCCATGTGTCTAGGCTTGTGCTCTGGCATGTCATTCCTCTCCTCCCAGGATCTTCTTAAAACCCCAGTACATGAACTTTTCTTTTGACACCCAGCCTAATATCTCCACTTATTTAGAAATGTTTGTTAAATTGCGTGATTTACCTATGCATTTCAGAACATTTGATTAATGTTAACACAAACCCCATGTTGTCATGATTCATGATCTGCTGCATTGTGACATGACTGAGAGAGAATTTTTGCATAATTCAACAAATTTCATCCAGTGAGTCAGTTCAGACAACAGAATCTTAAAATTCTAGGGGCGACGTTAGAATATAACTTCTTCACACATAGGGTTGTGGAAATTGGTCAGTCTATTCTCCCGACCAACATCTACCCCCTGCCCTGACAAAAACAAAAATTGTGCCTTGATCAGTTGAAAATTTTGGAATGGAGATTCATGACTTGTCAGTGAGCGAGGATATTACATAAGGGATATGGAGCCTAAATTGGTAAGTGCAGTTGAGGTGCAAGTCAGCTAAATTGAATAGAAGTACAGCTTCAAGGGCCAAATGGTCAAATTCTATCCTATGTTTAATTTGAAAATTATTTGTAAAGAAAGCAAAACCTTAAAATTTACCAAATCTCAATCACTGCACATTCATCAGTTTCCCTAAAAACTGTGATCCTAGCTAAATCTCTTGAAGTCATTAACTGGGTGCTTCCCACTTGCACTGTCGGTTATGTTGCTAGTATTAAACCAAGTTCATTCATTCATTTTAGTGTAATCCACCACATGCTGTTATCTCACTGTACAGAAAGCACGCAGTAAAATCCAAAATACAGTTCACATTCCTCCAGTAAAGCACAGCTACAAACCAATTAACCTTTTCAGGCCTCTGACTCACTAGGAAAGGTCAGCAGCTACATCTCAATTGCTGTTGTGCAACAACATGACCTCATGAGCCAACTTCCATGGTAAATTTCCAGACTCGGATTACTGTGAGCTGGACAAGCACATTCCTCTATATAAAGTGGTTTTAAAGTTCTCAGAAGAGCATTAGCAAATAATTTTAAACTTCTTTGAGCTGTTTAAGAATATTTTATATTGCGCAAAGTTGGTACTCATCTCTTCTGTCACAAAAGCAAAAGAAAGCTGAAATGAGAAGATGGTGTATGCACAATATGTTGAGCACAAAGGCACTATAAAGCTGTATTCAGGGAGTGCTGCTCTTTTACAGATGTAATCTTTCAAGTGATTCAGAGCGGGTTTGCCACTTGGCTGTGTTTAAAGGAACAAATGGCACAATTTTAAAGAGGGGAGTTCTCTCAAATAGCCTGGCCAAACTTGTTCGACCAACATCACTAAATTAGATTATCTCATCACCATCACATTACGTTTCTTGTGAGCTTGCTGTGCACAAATGGCTATTGTGTCAGCCTGAATTATGAAATGCTCACCCTTCAAAAAGTATTTCATTAGCTGTAAAGCACTTCGCAGTATTCTGCAGCATTTTGCAGTAACAAAAGGATTGATATAACTGCAAGTCTTTCTTTTTTTCAATGGGTTTAATGCCAGTGGACACTTGGACCTGCGTTTGAAAAGGATTATTGCAGGAACATGGTTACATAATACAGGATCTGAAGTATTCTGCGCACCTCAGACAAGAAGACCATTAAAGGCATGATCAGTGGACAGAGGAACTCTAGACAGCAAGACAGAGAAGCTCAACTGCGGAAAGAGAAGCAACAATTGAGGTACACCAAGGATAAGTATCAAAAAATGAAAGGAATAATAGGAAGTATGTTTTTGATAGTAATAGTTAGAAGAAGAATTAGACAGCAATGTTAATTCTGTTCATGGTGAAAAGTGCTGATCCATTGTGCAGAGAGGAACATGAGGAGGTTAACTTATGAAAAAAATTAGAGAAACTCAAACTGGAGATGCAAATATTAAACAAATAATGATGAGCTGAAGATTAATTTGAGATCAACTGGGAATCAGCTGGGAGCCTTAAATGTAAAAAAACTCAAGTCAAATTAAAACAGGTATGAAGAAAAACATGGTGACTGAAGGACTGAAATAAGTTTGGGCTAATCATTCAAAACATAGCTAGGAGTGAGCATATCAGAGGGCTTCATATCAAGTTCATGCCATTTAACGGTTTGTAGCCGTAATGGTTCCATAGAGTCGTATGAAAATAAAAGTTAAAGATTAATGGATGTGCCTCCTTATTGTACAAAGGTAGGGCAGCTCCCGTCCAGATGAGTTATAGTTTTCTTCACTCAAGTGAATGAAGACCTGGAAGTCACTGTCAGTGCAGTGACCTGTCTTTACTCAGAAGTGGACAGCTCCAGGGAGAAATTGCCAGTATGTTCCTAAATTAATGGCTCAACAAAGCACCCTGCTGCACCAAACTAGTAAATGCTATTTTATTCATGGGGTTGCTCATGTTTTCTTTCTGCCCATTCAAAATATTCATTCAGTCAGCAATGCAAAAACGTTCATGTTCACTAAATAAAGAGAGCACTTGATCAGAAGTGGTGCAGGTGCAGGCAGTTCCCATATTGTCAATGGACAGACACAATGTCACACTACTTCGTGCTCTATAGGATGGGCTAGTTCTATTTGTGATATGCCAATAATATTTAATGGCCCATAACCAATCTAGCATAAAAATAATAGCATCTGCATCAATTAGAAATGCAAAGATCAGCAGAAGAAAATAAATCCTGAAAACAAAGTTTCAGTGGTATCAAATTCAAAGCAAGCCTGTAATTTTTATTATTATGTTTAAGTTGACTGGTGATCAGAATTCCTCTGTTGAAAATAAAGGACAGTACAAATGTTGTTTGGGCAGTTTAATAAAATGCTAATGAAGTTATGGGATCCTGTGGGACTCCTCAACAACAACTGTGAGGCATGTATATTTGTATACTGAATTAAAACGTAGCGATAAACTGCAATGCACTTCTAAATGGGGTTACTCTGATAATGAAAGTGATGGACAGACAAATGTCTTCCAAATGTATTAGGGGCTAAATTGCTTGATGATACAAGATGCATCTAAACAACTACAAAAATAACAGCCTGCATTTATATCACACCGTTAACATGGACCAGGAACAGTTTTCTGCATTTTGATGTCACTTTCCCATAGATCCAGCAGATGACCGGATTTCAAATTAAAGTACAATTTTTAATCCGCCTTTGTCTCCACCATTTCTCTTTCTTTCAAAACATTAAAGAACTGTTTTGTGCCAAGATGTGGAGCACAGACATTGTCCACCCTGCTTGGATTGGACATAATTCAGACGGAGATGAAAGCTGAAAGACTCATTAACCACAGGCAATAAAAGAACAGAGGTTGATTGCATTTTCATCATACTTCACCCAGACCTGGACTTCCAGCAAAGGACACAGTAACAGAAAGCCTCGCTGATTTTTGTTCCCCTGAGAGATGTTGAAATCAATTTCAAATCTCTACTGCACAAGTATTAGGCAATTCAGTGTAGACTAAGTAATTGGTAAGTGCATTGAGTACAGGGGTTGGGAGGTCATGTTGTGGCTGTACAGGATATTGGTTATTGGAGTACTGTGTTCAGTGCTGGTCTCCCTGCTAAAGGAAGGATGTTGTGAAACTTGAACAGGTTCAGAAATGATTTACAAGGATGTTGCCAGGGTTGGAGGGTTTGAGCAATAGGGAGAGACTGAACAGACTGAGGTTATATTCCCCGATGCATCGGAGACTGGGGGTGACTTTATAGAAGTTTATAAAATCATGATTGACATGGATGGGGTGAATAGCCAAGGTCTTTTCCCCAGGGTAGCGGGGTCGAAAATTAGAGGGGCATCAGCTTAAGGTTAGAGGGGTAAGATTTAAAAGGGACCTAAGGGGCAACGTTTTCATGCAGAAGGTGTGTGGGTATGGAACAAACTGCCAGAGGAAGTGGTGGAGGCTGGGGCACGAACAACATTTTAAAGGCATTTGGATCAATATATGAGTAGAAGAGTCTGGAGGGATATGGGCCAAATGCTGGGCAAATGGGGCTAGATTGATTTGGGAAATCTGGTCAGTGCATATGGATTGAACTGAAAGGCCTGTTTCCATGCTGTACAGCTGAATGACTCTATGACTGTAAGTACATTCATTTGGGTTTTATCTTTAAAAAAGCAAAACAAATGCTTTCTCCTGCTCCCCAAGATTTACATGCATGATATGAATAGAGCTCAAGTCCTTCTGAAACCAACAAACAGCACAGCTTAAACAGCTTGATCCTATTTCTATTCAGTAATTTCACTAACAAACCAAATCCCATTCCAGGAAATAGTGACTCCCACTTTCTCACTAGGAAACATGACAATTCAAAAATCTACAACAGTGGAACTAATTAAATAGCCCACAGATGTGACCCAAGCATTTCTCAAACAGAAGACCTTGAAGATTTGCACCACTGACCCCAAGTACATCAGTGCAGTAACCAGTTGTCATGCATGAAAATTACTTTTCTGCTCAGAATTACAATGTTAAAATACAATTTGGACTCAGTGCTGTTAAGTGTTACCTCCATGTTAATTAAGGGTCTGTTACTTGCTTTATAATTGGTTTAGAGGTCAATTCTAGGCATCAGGCTTGCTATTTCATGGCTTCATTATTGCTTTTTATTATTAGGCTCCCATAATAGGCAAGCTTAATGCACAGTCTTTTACAGTTCATTGCCCACCAGTGATACTTCACAGTAAAGTACAGAATTCTATGATAAGTCGGCCACCTGTAATTGTTTTTTTTTCTCCACTCCTCTCCCGAAGACACTAATTCATCCCATGGAATGGCTCAACTTGTTTTGGCAACCCTCACTCAAGTGTCCATTCTTCATATCTGAGTTTCAACAAGTTGTCTGACCATGCTAGAGGGCAAATCATTATGGTCTACCCCAAGCCTCTCCCTAACATGTCTCCCTCTCATTTACAAATATATAATTCCCAGCAAGAGTCAGGATTGTGATCATGAGCTTGATTTTTCAGCAATTACCATGGGACCCGTCAATCCCCAGGGAGCCAATGGAAATTCTAACAGACCTGACCTTTAGAGTGCAACATGATGATTTATAACATCATTTAATCTAGAAAGTGCAAAATCAGTACAATTCAATCATGGAGTGCTTGTTAATTGCTCTCCCATCTCTCCTCATGCCCTCTGCAAGCTCTTCTTGTCCGTGAGAACCGGGTCCTGATTCCTTGAACCTATTCCCATGAAAGGTATGACCACTGTAATTCCTCTTTCAAGCCTCACATTAGCTGAATGGTTAATTGCTCTCTCTGTCTGGGTATTGGCCCTCTCTCTTCTACTATTAGCAGCCCCTCATCAATAAATTAACCCGTCTCCAACTCATTCTTACAAATTATCATCCAACCTCCAACTTCCTTTTGCTCTCCGAAAAGTTGTGCCCGTCTAAAACTCCATATTCGAATTCCTCCAAGCAGATTCTCCACCTCTGCCCCTATGCCAAGCCAATCTTACTAAAATCACAATTGACTTGCAAAGAGACTGTGACAAAGCTCAACTTTCCCTCTCATCTTGCTCAAATGACAGTTAGTGTGATCAATTTGTGACTCTTATCTCTCCTCTGAAGAGGGCTCGCAAGCCAATCAATTCAGGAGCAATTAGGAATAGCTACAAACGTTTGTCTTACTTGTGATGCTCACATTCCACAAAAGAATAGAGAAAAATATACCTTTGGCATCTCTAATGAGAATCCCTAAATTTAACTGTTCCATCACTGGTGCCTATTTCTTTGGTTACTTAGGCCCAAAGTCCCATCATCATTCTATTCCGAATCCTTCCTGTCTCTTTGCCATAACAGTGCTCCTTAAAATCTGCTTCTTTTGTCAAGCTTATACATACCTGCCCCATTATTGTCTTATGCATTTATGTCTAGTTATGCATCACAATACTCCTATAAGCAATTTAGATTGTCTTATTTCATTAAACTTCCAATATAAAGCCAGGTCATTGTTCTTAGTTGTTTTTGGTTGCTGTTCTCAAGGCTAGATTTAGTCCACAAAGGTAGATAGCTCAAGTTGCTGGACCTGCCTTAGTAAAAACAACCCCATTTTCACTCTAGGGAGCACATAATCATAGAGTCATAAAGCACGGAAACAGATCTCTGGCCCAACCAGTCCGTGTCAAACATAATCCCAAACTAAACTAGTCCCATCTACCTGCTCCTGGCCCATATCTCTCAGAAGTAGAGCACAGGTGGGTGTACTGGGGGAGTGGGCAAGTGCTAACATGAGCTGATTATAAGGCACACCTTGATTTTCTGTGACTTCGTCTCAGTTGATTTTTAAAACTCCCTGGCCCTCATGCACTATTGCATGTCATACCTTCCATACAAACTCAATGCCAGCTCATGTTGCCGTCTACACTGTCCATGTTTAAATCCCCCATCCCGAACACCACTGTGCCCTCCCCCACCCCACCCCATGACAATTAGATAGCATTTACCTAGTGTGCACTATAGGCAGATCTCAGGAGCCATGTGAAAATGTGGCAAAAGCAAATTTACAAAAATATAATAACTCTCACTACTAAACACCAGACAGTAAAATAAAAAGCTCACACTCATAAATCTATTCAAGTGGTTAATAAAAACAAAAACTCTTCAGTAACAACAAAGACAGCTAACCTTTTTATAGCCTTTTAAACCTATCATTCAAACTGTGAACTCAAACCCCTGATGAGATGACTGTGGTGTTTGAAACCCAGGCAAGCACTCATAATCACATGCTTTTGGTTAGTTCAGTTGGCTGAATGGCTGATTTGTGATGCAGAGTGATGCCAACAGCACGGATGCAATTTCTGCACCAGCTGAGATTACCATGATTGATTCTCCTTCTCAATTACTCCCCTCGCCTGAGGGAACATGACTCTCAGGTTAAAGCACCACCAAGCATCTCTGTTATATGGTCTGATAAAATTTCAGTGACATCACACTTCCTTATTTCAGTGCTTGGAGAAACATCAACAAATACTCCATTAAAGCAGCATGAACAAACATTGCAATTTCTTCTAATCTAAACTTGACGATCGAAGCAGTACAGCAGATTTCCTTTCACTCACTCTGACAATTGCAATCGGTTATTTTTAAAGTTTAAAGAGAATGGCATTAAAATCCCTTCATATCAAGACAGTTATAAAGCTTATCCAACCTTCAACACCATTAAATTCAATGCTATCTATCTGTGTCTCCCACACTTTGGGCTAACACCATTAAATCAGCCAAAATGAAGTGTTTTGAATTCAACTGAGGACAAAAGGTTCTGCTGAGTTTGGTTTTCCTGACCATATAAATCATTCCCCACCCTATACTGATCCTGCAAGTGAAGACAGTTTAATATGGAAGGGCAAAATGTGTTGGTGCAGGTTTAGAGGACCAAAGGGCTTGTTCCTGTGCAGTTACTGTTCTTTCTTCTTGTTCTTTATAATCCCAGGCAAACACTGGTAGAGTCAGAAATGAAAGAGGGACCTCAATTAAAAACTCTGTGGACCTGGTGTGCGTTGGGAATTGCCGCAGGGTGGCTTGCTGCTCTTCTGACCTTGGTATCGGCCCATCCCAAATCTTAGTGGGGGAGGAGGTGCAGTTACATAAGGAAAAGGGTAATCTCCATTTGCAGTAATCCTTGAATGTCTGCCCTATGGTAGAGGTCTCAGTTTAGATAAGGTTACCTGCCTGAAAATCAACTGGAAAAGATCAGGCAGTTATGTCACTTTTCAGAGAATTGTAAGAACAGTCAGAGTGTAGAACAGGCAACTCTCCATCTTCGGTCCACCTCCCCCTCTCTCCCTATTTATTCCAGTTCCCTCTCCCCATCCCCCTCTCTGATGAAGGGTCCAGACCCGAAACATCAGCTTTTGTGCTCCTGAGATGCTGCTTGGCCTGCTGTGTTCATCCAGCTTCACACTTTGTTATCTACAATCCAGTTCTCTTAGCTTTCCACCAGGCCAGTTTAAAAAAAATGGCTCAAATATTGAACTAGCAACCAGTTGACCCTGTTTCTCTGTTAATTAGAAGTGCAACGGCAAAGTCATCTATCCTATCTATCACATACAGAGAACGCTGCTGTGATTTATTCTCTTTCTAATCATCGTTAAGGTGTTTGCATTGTTGCCAAGGCCAGTATTGGTATCCGTCCCTAATTGCCCTTGGGAGGGCTATGGTGAGCTGCCATCTTGAACTGTAGTTCACGTGGTGTAAGTACAACCCACCATGCTGCTGGGAAGGGGTTCAACCGGCAACGGTAAACAATTATTTCCAAATCAGAATGGGGAACTCAATTGGACGTTGTGGTGTTTGCACAAATCTGCTGGTTTTATCTTAAATGTGGCACTGGCTATGAGTTTGGAAGAAGGCTTGTCAAGTTACTGTACTGCATTTCTACTCAATGGCATAACCTTACCTCTCCTCTAACATCCAGACTGATAGGTGGAGATGCTCCTCTCCTTATGGAATTTCTCTTGCTCAGTAAATTATAGGGTCCTAGTACATTTCAGTCCCTTCTTTCCCTTGCAGCCCACACATCTGCAAAGGAGTAAATCCTTCTCCTACCTTTCCAAATTAGAATGCTCGGACCATCAACATTCCAGTTGTGACTGAGGCAAAAACACTGCATCAGACAGTCTAACTTGTGCCCAAAAATCCCACTTTATGAAATAAATCACTCCTCAACAGCACTCATTTCGAAAAACATCTGGGCTTCCAGTGTTGAAATTTGGTCTATCGATAGTGTAAAATTCCAAATTCACGCCAGCAAATCTTCTCACTGATAAAACACTTTTTTTAAATAGTGACACATTGTTAGCACATTCAGTATTTGAGCAGAGTCTGTTGAAACAGCAGCAAAAATAAAACCCATTTTACCAAAGGGCAAGAGCATCAGTTTCAATTTACTTTGAACTTGAAATGAAATTACCTTCCTTATTCTTCTTTTAATCATACCACATTGTCCAAAGGCAGGCTACTTCAGCATTGTATTAACAAGAAACAGAGAAGAGTTTTAAACTGTTAATTTGCTTGAATTTTAGCCCTTCTGTTGATCAGTGATAGCATTTTTGATCATGATTTTAGAACAGCTAGAAATGACTAGACACTAGATTTGGGAGAGGCCTTTTACATCACTAAGTGTTTGTGGCTAAATTAAACGTGAAGAGGTTTCTCTCTGTGATCTGTTTACAAATAAATCAGGCTTGTTGAAGAAAAGCAAGAATTCAATTATGACCTTAGCATTTGGAGGAAAGGAAGCTTTGAACTGGCTAAGTTTTCTTTTACACAATTCAACCAGTGATGGTGCTTTTAAACGTATTATTCACGTTCTTAGGCAACCCAATAGCAGAGGCACAATTTTGATGTGATGTGTAAGTAGAGCTAGCTAGCTGGATAGAACACTGCTTGAGGAGTGCAATGACAATGCAGCACTGAGAACTTGTCTCAGTGTGTACCAAAAAGATGTTGAAAAAAGGAGGGGAAATGTATTTTTGACGACTGAATCACTGGTTTGAAAACTATCTTTAGAATGTTGTTATGCAAAGTATACTGACACAATCCATGTCTCCATTCAGAAGACACTTGCTTCCTTTCCAACTGTCTTTTAGCGAGCATCCACATAAGTTCTGAGATCTATTGCTACTCAAGCAATGGCTTGCTCCAGTTACATCACACATCAAAGCCGCTGCTGCCTGGCCCACTGTAATCAGACATGAAATTAATGCCTTAATGTTGCCTTACTAGCAGTATTTTAATATTTTAAAGGCTTTCTTTCCTTCAGATAGTTTGGATTCTCAGGTTATGATTGTACCCTTGTTTTCCTTCCATGGGTACTGATCAGGCTTTCTCGAACCAATTTCTCAAACCATTTCTCTCCAGAAGCTGCAAAACCGTCCAAGCAAATTTGCTGCTGGAACAAAAACAAAGTTGCTGGAAAAGCTCAGCAGGTCTGGCAGCATCTGTGGAGGAGAAAACTGAGTTAACGTTTCGGGTCCGGTGACCCTTCCTCAGAAATTGCTGCTGACTTAATTGCTGACCTGTGATACATTTTCTTCCTGACAAAGAAACTGGCTGTCCACATTCAATGAAGAAAGCGGCAGATTTCAGCACTGGGGCTTCAAAACTCACTATATTTACAAATTAGCTTTAATGCCTGTCAGAAAGCAACAGACATGAGCAGTGTATTTCTCCATCCTTATATTAGACCTCAGCACAACAGGCTAAAATGCAAAAAAACATTTAAAGAGTCCTCAAGGGGTGCGCAGAGTTTCAGAGAGCAGAACCTTTAACTAAGTAAACTTACTTCAGTCAGCAATATCCATTGTCTGACACGATTGGTTGTCTGTACTACTGCAACACCAAGTAACCAGGAATGCTGTGTTTGGAATTTTTAAAATTTATGTACAATAAAAGTCACATATGCACTTTGTCAAACTTTTTCATTATTATTCTTCGCCATTATTTTTTGTAGTCAAGTTGAATTGTTGTAATTACATTATTGGTCCAGTAGAGGCGCTGAAGCATCATTATTGCCACCAGGAGGATTTTATGATGGAACAATATATTTTTAAAAAGAATATAAAACTTTAAAATACAAACTGAATTTTGTTTGTACAGCCTGTTCCATATGTTTCCAGAGTTATTAACACACCTCACCTTCACATTGGCTGTTATTACTGTTTATTTTCTTCCTTGTATGAAAATCTCTGTAGACTGATCAGCTGGACATCAGCAAGTCCCAAATTCAGGCTAGAATTATAACAGGCACCTTTGTTTAATTACAATGTAGCTGATAACACACTATTTCAAGGAATATGTAATGTCAGCAATTTACTGAGTTTGCCCAAGTATCAGGCAATGGTAATAATTAGTTTGATATTGAAATAATAATTATATGAAGCCCATCAAGAGTGTAATTGCATTGTTGCATCAAGAAAATCTGGAGTAAAACAGGAAAAGTACATTAGTAGAGACCAAAATGGATTTTGTGATAAGATAGGACTATGACCAAATAAACTATACCAGTTTAGAATGGAATAAGATTTGTACTGGAGTCTGCCAGGACTGAATATTACCTGAAATCGGCAAAGTGCCATTTTTAGCAAGTTTTTAGAGGGCTTCTTTCCATGAGGCCTGGTGAGGTTTCTCACATCATCTTCCCAAACTCACCCCATTACCAATGAACCACTTCCCTCTGGCACTCTGCTCACCTCTTCTCCCACTCACAATACACAGAAGTACTTAGCACTTTCAGGATTCCTGGTATCAGTGCCATACTTAAACGGCTAAATGCTGTCAGTCAGAGCTGCCCTGTAAAAAATTTGTGTCATTGCTTCTGATACGACAGAAAACAGAAAACTGGCTTAGGAGGCACAGTGCAAAAAGGCAACACAAGGAAAAGACGTGAACATGGAAGCAAGCGCATAGTGAGCGAGGGCTGAGAGAGCAAGTGAGGGGCTCGAGGAGCAGCTGGGTCCAACCCATGAGCTGGGTGCCCATCGCTGTGTGCAAAGTGCCCTGTTACCAGCATTCCAATGAAAGATGCTGACACACTCCAAGGGGCACCATCGAAGTACAGAACCGTACTGCATGTGGACTGGTTGTGTGGTGAGGCCGGTATGGATCAAATGTCGGGATGCATGAACAGTTGTGTAGTGTGCCCCAAGATGTTGGTGCCTGGTGTCTGAAATGATGGGCCAGAGGAGCAAAGATGGGACTTCTTGCTCTTGACATTGTGAACAAATTCATCAACCACCTTAGGGTATGGCCTTAGTAGTATTATCACTGAACTGTTAATCCAGAGGTAATGGGAACTGCAGATGCTGGAGAATCCAAGATAATAAAATGTGAGGCTGGATGAACACAGCAGGCCAAGCAGCATCTCAGGAGCACAAAAGCTGACGTTTTAGGCCTAGACCCTTCTTCAGAGAGGGGGATGGGGTGAAGGTTCTGAAATAAATAGGGAGAGAGGGGAAGGCTGACCGAAGATGGAGAGAAAAGAAGATAGGTGGAGAGGAGAGTATAGGTGGGGAGGTAGGGAGGGGATAGGTCAGTCCAGGGAAGACGGACAGGTCAAGGAGGTGGGATGAGGTTAGTAGGTAGGAGATGGAGGTGCGGCTTGGGGTGGGAGGAAGGGATGGGTGAAAGGAAGAACAGGTTAGGGAGGCAGAGACAGGCTGGACTGGTTTTGGGATGCAGTGGGTGGAGGGGAAGAGCTGGGCTGGTTGTGTGGAGGGGACAAACTGAGCTGGTTTTGGGATGCGGTGAGGGAAGGGGAGATTTTGAAGCTGGTGAAGTCCACATTGATACCATTGGGCTGCAGGGTTCCCAAGCGGAATATGAGTTGCTGTTCCTGCAACCTTTGGGTGGCATCATTGTGGCACTGCAGGAGGCCCATGATGGACATGTCATCTAAAGAATGGGAGGGGAATGGAAATGGTTCGCGACTGGGAGGTGCAGTTGTTTATTGCGAACCGAGCGGAGGTGTTCTGCAAAGCGGTCCCCAAGCCTCCGCTTGGTTTCCCCAATGTAGGGGAAGCCACACCGGGTACAATGGATACAGTATACTACATCGGCAGATGTGCAGGTGAACCTCTGCTTAATGTGGAAAGTCATCTTGGGGCCTGGGATAGGGGTGAGGGACACAGATTTTAGATAATTGGCAAATGGATCCATGTATTCAGTTTTATTGGGGGAAGAGATAATTGGAAGGAACTTGCAGTTTCATCAAACGTGCTGAGATGTATAAATCTTTAACATAATGGGAAAGAATCAACAAGTGCCTGATATTCTTGATGCTATTTGTTTCAGACAAAGTCCTTGGACAGGAATCAACAAACATGGGCACATTTTCTCCCTACAATGAAGTGCCATTTCGCACATTTACTGCCGCCAATATAATTGAGCTCCTTTGTTTGTATCTGTTAAGAGATTCATTTGCGTGTATAGAATAAATTTGCCCTGCATAATGTTGAAGGGCATCAGATGGGATGTCTTAAATTTCTTCCAAGTTACTAATAGCCTGTAAGCCCAAAACTGGAGTAACAATCAGGACAGTAATTGGATTAATTCTGTGAATCAACAAGAGCATTTTTAGATCTAACAGGACAAAGGACAGATATAAAAGACATCATCAGGACATCAATTTAAAAGCACTCAAAAGATTGCTGTCTGAACTGAGAAATCACTCTCCTTATTTGCAAGATTTCAGCCACACAATATATTGCTGTGTAAAACGATTATCATTGAGACTGTTCTTTCTTGCAATATTCTTCAAATATGGACATGCTAAATGGTATTTGTATGACTTGTCAATGTATTATTTGACAATAAGAAAAAGTACAAATGGGATGATCTCTTTTGTGTGGAAAAGCTATAAATACATTCGAAAGCTGAATGCTGACAGTATCAATCCTGGTGATGGCACATCAAACATTCTTCCTCTTTCAGATACTAATTTTCCTGTTGTATACCAGCAGCAGTTTGTTTTACTTTTAACCTACTGTTTTTCAAGAATAATTAAAAAATGGGCCTTGAGAAAACAAAGCCAGAAGGTGAAAATTGTTGGAGCTAAGTAACAAGAAGGCATTCATTTTTTTTGGTAACTGATTCCACTGTAATCAGTATGGTGTGGGCTGATGTGTCAAATATTGTCTCCTGTGCTCTTGGAATTGTCTACTATGTGAATGGCAACGTTTAAAAGCAAGTCATTGCTGTACACTGGTAAAGAATGAAGAAGTGAATCAGAAGGGGTTTCAGCTCTTCTGCACACAATGTAAGATCCATGTTTTAAATTTCTGCATACTGCAGTATTTATAAAGAGTCTAAATAGTCACCTGGCCACCAAAATCCTATTTCATGAGGGCAGACGATCCACATATCCCAAACAGGTACGTGCCCAAGGCGCACTTGTGTGTTAGCAGTAGTTAGTGGTGCAATGAAAATGTTGCTGGCTTCAGGCTACAGGGAAGGTGGATTCAAATCCCACCACAACAGATGGTGAAATTTGAAACTGATTAAAAATCTAAAGTGAAAAAGCAAGCCTACTGGAACTCTTGTTACCATTGCTAATAGTTGTGAAGACCCATGGGGTTCACTGACATCCTTTTGGGAAGGAACTCTACCACCCTTACCTGGTCTGGTCTACATATGGCTCCGGACTCACATCAAAATGCCTGACTCCTCACTGCTCTGTGGGCAACTAGACATGGGCAATAAATGCTGGCCTAGCAAGCAATGTCCACATCCTGCAAACAAATAAAACAACATTTGCTTGGTCAGAGAATATGATAGAAACTGCAGACGATCAGGAAAAACAGGTTGAGCTTGAGAGAAAAGAAAACCAGTGAAATGACAGAGAGCTGCATCAATCTTGTCGCTGTCAAGGTCTCGTTATCGGGGCAGTTTAACTGTTGGTGGGACCACAATGGGGAAGGGGGTCTTCCGTCTCCAAGAAGACAGCTGGAACACTTTGCATGATCAAAGGTCCAACTAGGGGCCATCTTGCATTGCCAAATGCCGGAAGACTTCTCACCGAATGGGAATGCCACCTTGCCAACAGTCACCCAGCGAAGTGGTTGATGGGCAAAAGAAGGAGTTTACCCTCAAGTTTTTACATTAGTTTCTTTTATTCATACCTCGTATTGGCTCTAGCTCCCCTGCATACCTCAGAAATAAATACCAGCCTGAGGTATCACTCCTATGATTGGTCTATGAAAATTTTCAATTTGCTGTCAGGTTTCCCATTCACCCGATCAAATTCAGTTCAACAGATAATTCATTTTGAGGGATGGTGCCAGGGAGGTTGCTAAGTACTCAACATTGCATGACTGAAATCACGGGCAAAACTAAAAATTGGTAGTAAGGCTACCTGAAATAATCTCAGGATCACTGCAGTGGCGAGCTTAAATTTGAGATCACAAAGAGCTTAGACTTGAGGTTGCGAAGAAAAGCAATTTAAGATGTAACATAAAGGGCTGCAGTTGCATAGTTTGCGAATAAACCAACCAAACTCCAGGGAAACATGTTTCTCATCGTTTTCTGTTGTGAGATCAATAGGTCCAGGTGATGCAAGGTGTAGAAAACTAACATTAGTGGAGCATTGATTTAGCTCCTCGCTGAAGTTACCAATAACTGAGAGCACGACTTTGCCTGCACTTCAGGCCGTCCATAAATCAATGAATTTTTGCCAGGCACTTTACAACTGTTTAACAAGTACCTCTGGCCCATGTGAGAAAAATCACTGGTGCAGTCTAATCAAATACAGTAAGTTACATGCCACTGCATAATTACTGAATTAATACCCATGTAAACCACACGTTTTCCATTGTCCTAAGGTGGCTATCATTCATTATCATTGTAAATGCCCTTCAGATTGACTTATGAAATAATGGATGTATATCAGAGAGTTAAGATACCATTTATATACATAAGCCCTGAGGCCAATGGAAATTATTAGCCACATATTTGTTACCTCAGTTCATCCCCAAGTAGAATGCAATTGATTCTTTTCTTTTCATTAGTTTGGGTTTTAACAAACACTTCTGACATGAACTGTTCATCTGAATTTTCCAGTTTACACTCAGAGATTTTCTAAACAGAATCTGAAATAACCCCACAGGGGCCAGTATCCTTTCACCAAGTCACCTCCACTTACACAGGGATGGTCCTTAACACTGACCAGCTACCTCACAGCCAGAATGTTCACCCCTAGAGTGAACAGCACCCCTGATATCCTGATCGTATCTGTCAGCCAGGGTTCCCTGATTGGGCCAGGTTAACATCTCCAATCAGGAAATTCCTTTTCCATGAGGTCTACCTGGCTGACCTAATTGCAATCACTACAAAATCAAGAAAGTGAGTGTTAATAGTAAAACTTCTGATTAAAGGTGGTATTGACATTGTTCTGTACTGTAGTCAACAACTCGATCTCGGCCTCTATTTTAGGGTGGCACGTGCTCAAGTTCTCCATAACTGCATGTGCCAACATTACTATGTTTGGGCCATTTTTCAGGTGACTGGGGTGGAGATGTATGGTTACCAGTCCACAAGTCAATCAGACACATTTAACACCCTAAGGGGCTAAATGCTGCAGCTGCTGGAGATCTCAAATAAAATCAGGAACTGCTGGAAAATCTCAGCAGAACCAACTGTATTTGTGGAGAGAGAAACAGAGTTAACGTTTCAAGTATGACTCCTGTCCTGCCAGATGTTGCCAGGGCTGAAGAGGGTTTGAGTTAAAAGGCACGGCTGGATAGGCTGGGGCATTTTTCACCGGAGTATAGGAAGTTGAAGGATAACATTATACGGGTTTATAAAATCACGAGGAGTATAGATGAGGTAAATGGCAGGTGGGGGTTGGGGGATTTCAAGACTAGGGGGCATATTTTTGAAGTGAGAGGAGACAGATTTAAAAAAGACATGAGGGGCAATGTTTTTACACAGAATAGCTGTGTGTGGAATAAATTTCCAGAAGAAGAGGTGGATGTAGGAACAGCTACAATGTTTAAAAGACATTTGGATGAGTACATGATTGGAAAATGCTTGGAGAGATCTGGGCCAAGTGTGGGCAGGTGGGACTAGTTTAGAGGTAGTAGAAACTGCAGACGCTGGAGAATTTGAGATAACAATGTGTAGAGTTGGATGAACAGAGCAGGCCAAGCAGCATCATAGGAGCAGGAAGGCTGACATTTTGGGCCTAGGCCCTTGGGACTATGGTCAGCATCGACTGGTCAGACTGAAGGGTCTGTTTCCATGCTGTACAACTCCATGACCTGTTGAGTTTCTCCAGCACTTTCCCTTCCTATTTTTATCCTTAACAGACTATCAGAGCCATTATGCCAATGGAAAACAGTCCAGCAGTTGGCACATGGGCCTCCCTCTGGCACTTGGGCCACCAATATTTCTGTTGCCTTTTATTAGCCCTCCTGTTCTTAACCAGATGAGGCCCTTGAAAAGTTGCTATTTATAACTGGCACACTCCTAAAAAATTACTTACCTTGTCCTGCCACCAGCAGTTCCGGTTTCCCAGCATACAATTCAGTTCACTGTCAGAATAAGGACCCTGCAGCAAAAATCCAGCCCAATGCACTTGGTTATGGGATACAGGGCAGCCATAGTAATTAAGTCAAGGGAAATATTCACATGTGGTGTCGATGAAATGAGTTGGAGAACTGAGAGACGTTAAAAAAAAGCTGCAGAAATAGAACGAGTACATCATCACTGAGTTTTCAGGCTCAGAGCGTTCTCTGAAGTTATAGGCATAACTTCTTTAGATCCTTTATATTCTGAACAAGCAAGAGTACAAGAGGTAGCAACCTGAAAAAAAGCAACTTCAGGAATTTAAAGATTAAAGAATTAAGTAAAAATACATTTGCTGCTCATAGGTTATCTTCCATAGTTAGTAATTTCACAAGAATAAGAATCATCTGTCAATGTTGGAAACAGTCAATTAGCTTAAGAAAACATTCAGAGCAAATAAAAACATTCATCAATTCCTGTGATACATGAATCTATCAACAGAAGGATCAAAAATTATCCATCTACTCTGCTCACACTGAAAATGCTAACATATTTGCCATGACAAAACTAATCTTCCTGAAGCTACAGTTTCTAAGTTGTACTTATTTTTCTCATCATTGAGAAAAGAAGTTTCTTGGTTATCATGCAGACTTGGTGTTGATCTCCACAAGTTCAATGCAACAGATCCAGATCAATCAAATGTCTCTGTAACACACTGCACCTCCAGGTTAAATCCTGTAGGAAGCAAGTCAACAGGAAGAAAGGTCCAACAGAAAATCACAGCAAAGTTCTGACAAACACACCAGGGAGTAAAAAAGGCACTTAGGAGACTGGGATTTCCACAGGACATTCTGGAAAGGCACATGGAGCTGAAGGACTTTCCCAGAGGGTAAGAAAGTTAAAAACGATTAATCAATTTGTTCATGTTTCATGAGTGAGAAGCTGTGGTGAGAGCAATATGGGCACAGGCAAAGAAGAACAGTGGGAAAAGCAATCAAAGTAGAACAATAGGAAGCTAGGAAAAGGGAAGAAAACATTAACAACAAAACAAACAGTGGAACATGAATGATTTTAACAAAATGGTACATCATTGCATCCTTTTAGTTTAAGTTTCAGTAGGAAGGAACTAGGACGAAAATTAATGTTTTGACAAAGTTCTGACTTTCCACATGTTTATTTGATTTTCTTTATCCAAGAATCTATTCAGAACAGATTTAATGAACAAAAATGTGACTAAAATGTACAAATCCCTCATTTACACCACGAGGCAGGATATCCGTATACAGGATATCCCTGTATAGCTCCACCCTGTCAGATCCAACAGACCCCAGGTAACAAAATTCAGTTTCAAATATTCTGTATTTCTTGCCCCCAGAAGAAGGTCCATTCACAGTCATTTCAGCAATCTGTCTTTGAACTCAGCACCTGATCAGAACAACCACCTAACAGGGCCAACCACCTGCTGACAAAGAAAGAGCAGATCAAGTTCATGGCGACAGGTTAACCTTGACCAAATTGGCTTCTGTTGAGACCAATGGAAGGACAGAGTGGGGGTTGGGAGGGCATACTGGCCGGTGGGATGGTTTTGTTTGCATCAGAGTTGTGATGGCAGTGTCACTATGTGATCCACAGCCCAGGGTAACATTGAGGATGCATTAATGAAGTCAAGTGGAAGCATTTGTGTAAACCTGCAGACGGTTCTCAGCATTTGAAAGATACACAATCTTATGAGAACAGTGAGACTGGCTGTGGCTCTTTCTGTCCACGTATACAAAAGCTGTGCTCCCACACTATGTCTCCCTGGAAATGGTTTCGAAAATATTGTCTTCCAAAGCTACAAATCATATTCATTCACAAGTAAGTCAGATTACCATGACTTCTATGATTAGCATTAAATGTGAATCCTTGTAGAAAACTGAACAAATATGCCCAGAGCAAAGTTATCCACAAAATGAGAGATAGTAGGAACTGCCAATGCTGGAGAATCTGAGATAACAAGGTGAAGAGCTGAATGAACACAGCAGGCCAAGCAGCACGAGAGGATTAGAAAAGTTAACATTTTGGGTCTGGACCCTTTTTCTGAAGAAGTGTCCAGACCCGAAACGTCAGTTTTCCTGCTCCTCTGATGCTGCTTGGCCTGCTTTGCTCATCCATGTCTATATCTTGTTATATCAATCAAATGAGACTTACTGGAATGAATAAAAATTTAGTTTTTCGCGAATAACAATAACGATATATTTGTTAATTAAATTCGACAATTTTAAAGTTTATCGAATTTTACATGGTCTGAATAATATTAAAAATGTGAAGAAAAGAAGCCAAAAATAAGATAATTTTGAAAGATCTTTTCATAAAAAGCAAAAACAAACTGACCTATCTTTTCCCAGAAATATATTTCACAATCCTTCAAGCCCAGTGGAATAGCACTCTCACCTTCACTTCAAAATATCTTGCTGAACTGATAAGGTTGCAAGAGTTTCCTTTCAGCAACCTTCAGCACATTCTGTCCCCTTAATGTTGATGGTCATAGCCTGGCATTTGAATGGCAAGTAACATTCGTGCCACAGAATTGCCAGGCTATGACCATCACCAATAAGAGAAAATCTGACCACCACCCCCATCGCTAAATCTCCCACTGTCAACACCCTGGGTGTTACCATCGGACCAGACACTCAACTGGATTCACCACATAAACGCAGTGGCTACAAGAACAGGTCAGAAGCTACAAATACTACAGCGAGTAACTCACCTCCTGCCTCCTCAAAGCCTGTCCATTCTGTATTAGGTGTGGAGACAGGAGAGTGCTGGAACATTCCCCACTTGCCCAGAAGAATGCAGCTCCAACAATATTCAAGAAACTTGACACCGTCTAGGACAAAGTAACCCACTTGATTGGCACTACATCCATAAACATCTACTCCCTCCACCATCGATGCTCAGCAGCTGCTATGTGTACGATCTACAAGATGCACTGCAGAAATTCACCCAGGATCCTCAGACAGCACCTTCCAAACCCACGACCACTTGCATCTAGAAGGACAAGGGCAGCATATACATTCTGCCTATTGGACAAATATGTAATGAATGTCAATACTGGTGTAACACCAGGTGCAAAAGCCATACATCTCTAAGAAAAGCACATTTTAACATACTTCATGTCCCTTCAGCCGACTGTCTCCTACCAACTCCTGCTTACAAAACTTGATATGATTCTGCAATTGGACAACATTTGCTAAATAATCCAGACTGTTCAAATAATGATGTTGACAACCAATTTAGGAATGTCAGTCAAGCTTGCAGCATGGCATACATACATATGCAGGAAGCTGAAGTTAAATATATTAATACAGAGGTCTCTGTTCTTGCAGACAGAAAAACACTTACTGGGCCTGTTTCACCTCTATAAAATAGGTGACAGCCATTCTCTGGTTCATTTCTCAGGGCAATGCCTTGATCAACCTGATTCAGAATTCAAACAAAGCTCTCTGGTTTAAATTGTCTATACTGACAGTAATCATCTAACTACTATATTTTCCATGGCAACATCTCTGCTAACCAGAGCTTATTTACTAGCCATTCAACACTCTCCTCTTGCCTAGTATAAATGTTTTCCCTTCACACTGGTATTTCGTCTGACCTCTACATCGCCGAGGCCAGACGCCAACTCTCCGACACCACCTCCTACCGCCTCCTCGATCATGACCCCACACCCGAGCACCAAACCATCATCTCCAACACCATTCACGACCTCATCACCTCAGGGGACCTCCCACCCACAGCCTCCAACCTCATTGTTCCCCAACCCGCACGGCCCGTTTCTATCTCCTTCCCAAAATCCACAAATCTGCCTGCCCTGGTCGACCCATTGTCTCAGCCTGCTCCTGCCCCACCGAACTCATCTCCACCTATCTGGACTCCATTTTCTCCCCTTTGGTCCAGGAACTCCCCACCTACGTCCGTGACACCACCCACGCCCTCCACCTCCTCCAGGACTTCCAATTCCCTGGCCCCCAACACCTCATATTCACCATGGACGTCCAGTCCCTGTACACCTGCATTCCGCATGGAGATGGCCTCAAGGCCCTCCGCTTCTTCCTGTCCCGCAGGCCCGACCAGGCCCCCTCCACCGACACTCTCATCCGCCTCGCTGAACTCGTCCTCACACTCAACAACTTCTCTTTTGACTCCTCCCACTTCCTACAGACTAAGGGGGTGGCCATGGGCACCCGCATGGGCCCCAGCTATGCCTGCCTCTTTGTAGGTTACGTGGAACAGTCCCTCTTCCGCACCTACACAGGCCCCAAACCCCACCTCTTCCTCCGGTACATTGATGACTGTATCGGCGCCGCCTCTTGCTCCCCAGAGGAGCTCGAACAGTTCATCCACTTCACCAACACCTTCCACCCCAACCTTCAGTTCACCTGGGCCATCTCCAGCACATCCCTCACCTTCCTGGACCTCTCAGTCTCCATCTCAGGCAACCACCTTGTAACTGATGTCCATTTCAAGCCCACCGACTCCCACAGCTACCTAGAATACACCTCCTCCCACCCACCCTCCTGCAAAAATTCCATCCCCTATTCCCAATTCCTCCGCCTCCGCCGCATCTGCTCCCACGATAAGACATTCCACTCCCGCACATCCCAGATGTCCAAGTTCTTTAAGGACCGCAACTTTCCCCCCACAGTGATCGAGAACGCCCTTGACCGCGTCTCCCGCATTTCCCGCGACACATCCCTCACACCCCGCCCCCGCCACAACCGCCCCAAGAGGATCCCCCTCGTTCTCACACACCACCCTACCAACCTCCGGATACAACACATTATCCTCCGACACTTCCGCCATTTACAATCCGACCCCACCACCGTAGACATTTTTCCATCCCCTCCCCTGTCTGCTTTCCGGAGAGACCACTCTCTCCGTGACTCCCTTGTTCGCTCCACACTGCCCTCCAACCTCACCACACCCGGCACCTTCCCCTGCAACCGCAGGAAATGCTACACTTGTCCCCACACCTCCTCCCTCACCCCCATCCCAGGCCCCAAAATGACATTCCACATTAAGCAGAGGTTCACCTGCACATCTGCCAATGTGGTATACTGCATCCACTGTACCCAGTGCGGCTTTCTCTACATTGGGGAAACCAAGCGGAGGCTTGGGGACCGCTTTGCAGAACACCTCCGCTCAGTTCGCAACAAACAACTGCACCTCCCAGTCGCAAACCATTTCCACTCCCCCTCCCATTCTCTTGATGACATGTCCATCATGGGCCTCCTGCACTGCCACAATGATGCCACCCGAAGGTTGCAGGAACAGCAACTCATATTCCGCCTGGGAACCCTGCAGCCATATGGTATCAATGTGGACTTCACCAGTTTCAAAATCTCCCCTTCCCCCACTGCATCCCTAAACCAGCCCAGTTCGTCCCCTCCCCCCACTGCACCACACAACCAGTCCAGCTCTTCCCCCCCACCCACTGCATCCCAAAACCAGTCCAACCTGTCTCTGCCTCCCTAACCGGTTCTTCCTCTCACCCATCCCTTCCTCCCACCCCAAGCCGCACCCCCAGCTACCTACTAACCTCATCCCACCTCCTTGACCTGTCCGTCTTCCCTGGACTGACCTATCCCCTCCCTACCTCCCCACCTACACTCTCTCCACCTATCTTCTCTACTCTCCATCTTCGGTCCGCCTCCCTCCTCTCCCTGTTTATTCCAGTTCCCTCTCCCCATCCCCCTCTCTGATGAAGGGTCTAGGCCCGAAACGTCAGCTTTTGTGCTCCTGAGATGCTGCTTGGCCTGCTGTGTTCATCCAGCCTCACATTTTGTTATCTTGGTATTTCTTGTGAATTGTCTTGATGAGTGCAAAATGAAAACCTTGGAGAAGATGTGTCTTTTTACATTAATAAACAAGGTGCAAACACCCCAGTACCTAACGTTGATATAGGCAAACTCTTTCACAGACAATTAACATCACCAAGCTGGCACTGTTTTTTTGGAATTTCTGTCTCATTGCCGACCTGAGCTATAGATGTTGCTCACAGGCTACCTTAAGCCCCAACTCTCAGCTTCGCTGAACTCTCGATGGTTCCTTGGGGCTTTCGTTAGCCCTAACTTTATTCACCTAACAGAAGAACTCTCAGCGGCATGTCAGCTTCTCTGCCTTTCTCCGTGACTAACTGCTGAGCTGCTGTTCAGTGAGACTTGAACTGTTTTAAATTAGCTATTGAAACATTTCCAGAGCATCACATCCTTACTTCCAGGCAGAATCAAATGTAAGCAGCAACGGAACACTCTGTACTTAAATGTTACAATCTGCTCACTTACACAGTACAAATGGATGAATAAAAATGGATTTTTAAATTCAACTTGATTGACTTGGCACTCAGTCCGTGAATTTTAGCACATAACCTAAATTGTGGTTCATGGTCACAGGCTTGAGAAGTATTCCACTTGTATGGAGAGTAGCATTGGACATTTCATAGTTTGAGTAAAATCTTGAACCAAAGCCTTTCCATGGATTCGATGACTCGACTCACAGGGCAGCGCAGTGGCTCAGTGGTTAGTAATGGTGCCTCACAGCACCAGGGACTCACGTTCAATTCTACCCTGAGTGGAGTTTATACATTCTCCCCGTGTCTATGTGGGTTTTCTCTGAGGTCCGGTTTCCTCCCTCGGTCTAAAGATATGCAGTTTAGGTGGGTTGGCCATGCTACATTGCCTATACTGTCCAGGGATGTACAGGTTAAATGGGTTGGCCACAGGAAATGCAGGGTTAGGAGAATTGGGTAAGCGGGTAGGTCTGGGTGGGATGCTCTTCAGGGGGTCAGTATGAACTCAGTAGGCTGAATGGCTTGCTTCCACATTGTGGGGATTCTATCAGGTGGATTTTTCTGGGGTAGTACTTTGGCATTTGGGTTAGAATCATTGAATTACCACACAGTGTGGAAGCAGGCCATTTGGCCCTTCGAGTCCACACTGACCCTCCAAACAGCATCACAACCAGACCCTGACCCCACCCTATACGCATAACCCTGCAATCCAACCACAGAACTTGGTTAGATCCACCACACAGAATTTTACTTTTCTAACATCTCTTTGGAAGTGCACGGACCATGAGTCTGTTGGCAAAGCTCAGGCCCATTTATTGTGCAAAGTTCTTAATGCTGTTTGAGAAAAATATTGTGGCATTTCATGAAGAATTTAAGTGAGGCAGCAGTTTCTTGTAGTCATGTTAAATATCTGAGTAAAAGGTAGGAAAAAGCCCAGCTGATTCATTCAGAGATAGTAGGAACTACCGATGCTGGAGTCTGAGATAACACGGTGTAGAGCTGGCCGAACATGGCAGGCCAAGCGGCACCACAGGAGCAGGAAAGCTGACGTTTTGGGACTGGACGCTTCTTCAGAAATGGGGGAGGGAAAGGGGATGCTTGAAATAAATGGGGGGGGGGGGCAAGGATAGAAGGTGGATAGAGGAGCAGATAGGTGGAGAAAAGACAGATGCGTCAAGGAGACAGGAATGAAGCCAGTACAGGTGAGTGTACGTAGGGAGTTGGGATGTGGGATGGTCAGGGAGGAGGGAGGGGCAGTAAGTGAGAGAAAAGGCGGACTGGTCAAGGAGGCAAGGATGAGGCTAGTAGGTAGGAAATGGAGGTGGGTATTGGTCAGTGAGGCGTGAGGAGCAGATAGGTGGGAGAAAAGGCAGACAGGTCAAGGAGGCTGGGATGAGATGGGCTGGTTTTGGGATGCAGTGGGTGAAGGAGAAATTTTGAAGCTTGTGAAGTCCACATTGATACCCTTGGGCTGCAGGGTTCCCAAGCAGAATATTAGATGCTGTTCCTCCAGCCTCTGGGTGCCATCGTTGTGGCACTTGAGGCAGCCCAGGATGGACATGTCATTCAAGGGGTGGGAGGGGGAGTCGAAATGGTTCACGACTGGTAGATGTTGTCATTTGTCACAGCATAGGTGCTCCACAAAGCAGTCTCCAAGCCTCCACTTGGTTTCCTCAATGTAGAGGCAGCCACATCTGGAACAGCGGACACAGTATACCACATTCGCAGATGTGCAGGTGAACATTTGTTTAATGTGGAAGGTTTTCTTGGGGCCAAGGATGGGGGTGAGTGGAGAGGTGTAGGGGCAGGTGTAGCACTTCCTGCGGTTGCAGGGAAAAGTGCCAGGGGTGGTGAGGCTAGTAGGGAGAGTGGAGTCATTGAGAGAAGGCAGATAAGGGTGGGGAGGGGAAAATATCCTTGGTGGGGGGGGGGTCAGATTGCAGGCAGAAGTGGCAGATGATGATGCATTGAATTTGGAGGTTGATGAGTGATATGCGAGGACAACAGGAATTCTGTCTTTGTTGTTATTGCAGGGAGTGGGTGTGAGGGCATTTTAGACCACTGTAGAGGGGAAATTGCAGTCGTTGAAAAATGAAGATATCTGAGATGGGTGGGAGTGGAATGTCTCATCTTGGGAGCAGATGCGGTGGAGGCGAAGGAATTGGGAATAGGGGGTGGCATTCTTGCAGGAAGGTGGGTGAGAGGAGGTGTATTCTAGGTAGCCATGGGAGTCGGTGGGCTTGAAATAGATGTCAGTTTCCAGGTGGTTACCAGAGATGGAGACAGAGAGGTCCAGGAAGGAGGGAATGGTATCAGAGATGGTCCAGGTGAACTTAAGGTTGGAGTGGAAGGTGTTAGTAAAGTGGATGAACTATTCGGGCTCCTCATGGGAGCCCAAGGCAGCGCTGATACAATCATCGATATAACAGAGGAAAAGGTGGGGGATGGGGCCAGTGTAGCTGCAGAAGAGGGATTGTTCCATGTATCGTAGAGAGGCAGGCATAGCTTGGGCCCATGCGGGTACTCACGGCCACCCCCTCAGTCTGTAGGAAGTGGGCGGAGTTGAAGGAGAAATTGCTAAGGGTGAGGACGAGTTTGGTTAAGCAGATGAGGGTGTCAGTGGAGGAGGACTGGTCGGGTCTGTGGGGCAGGAAGAAGCAAAGGGCTTTTAGGCTATCTGCGAGGGCCATGCAAGCATTTAGGGATTGGATGTCCTTAGTGAAGAACCAGTGTTGAGAATCAGGGGAATTGGAAGTTTTGGAGGAGGTGGAATGGGCGGTTCGTGGCAGGAACATAGTTGGGGAGTTTCTGGACCGGGGGGAGAAAATGGAGTCGAGTTAAGTGGAGATAAGTTTGGTGGGGCAGGAGCAGGCAGAGACAGTGGGTTGACCAGCACTGTCGGGGTTATGGATATTGGGAAGGGTTCATTGATCTGTCCCCTGCTGGCATGGTGCAATTGATATATACTGCCACTTCCTTATTAACAATCTCTTGGAATAAGGGGAAAACATATCCACAATTTACCCTGGCAGTCAATGATTCTCTATGAAATACATAAATACCAGTGTAATAATGCAGGATTGGGTATGACTTCAAATTTTCAATAAGGCCACTGTGTTGACACAAGCTTTCATATGATTATACTTTCTGTTCTTGTTAACTGGGGTGTGTTATATTATTATTGCCTCATCGATCTTTTCAAATTTCTGAGGCTCTATCAGACAGTTCCGCCACAGCCTGATCTTATGAGTCACATGTTTCCATAAATTATACCAGCTTTTTAAATGTCCTGTTAGGCTAGAAATTTACTCTCCATGCTAGATTGTCATTAAATTCAACCAGGTTTCAGCTCACACCTCCTGTATTTAGTAGGTTTGTTGTCATTTGTATTGAAATTATTGGATATTTTGAGAAAACAGTTCCAGAATATCTTTTATGTAGTGGTCCAACATAACCAAGAATAGTGAAAAAGCATTCAGGCTACCTGTTTCCCATCAATCCGATCAGTCGGGCTTGGAGCATGATTTTACCATCTTCAACATCCCATAATGAGGGATGTGAAGTCTTCAGTCTTGCCTTTGCAAACAAAAAATCAGTGAAGCCACTTGCTTTAATCACAAGATGGTAAGCCTGCACTCTAGCCAGTTGTTGACTGATTTGGCAAAGGCTGCTACTGGGCAATTGTTCTCCATAGAGTGCATGTTTATAATTCCCATTCAGGTGAGGTGGTGTCCTAATGATGGGGTGGCACAGTGGCTTGGTGGTTAGCATTGCTGCCTCACAGCACCAGGCACCAAAGTTTGATTCTAGCCTCGAGTGACTGTCTGCGTGGAGTCTGCATATTCTCCCTGTGTCTGCATGGGTTTCTTCCCAGTGGTCCTGTTTCCTCCCAGGGTCCAAGGATGTGCAGGTTAGGTGGATTGGCCATGCTAAATTGTCCACTGTATCCAGGGATGCACAGGCTCAGTGGGTCAGCCATGGGACATGCACGGTTATAGGGATAGGGTAGGGGGGTCGATCTGGGTGGGATGCTCTTTGGAGCATCGGTGTGGACTTGATAGGCTGAACGACCTGCTTCAACATTGTGGGGATTCTATGAAGTCCTTTATTTTCTGGCTTTTCCCGTGGCTGTTTTATACATTCACTTCTTCACATAACAGGATATAATACAAAGGAATAGCATTAACACTCCAGACAACTGAGCAGGGAGCTTTAGGAATTTGAAGGCTTGTCCGTTGTCTGTGTGATAATCCCATTTCCAATTCCTCTTTCTGCTATTTGAAATAAATGGGTTAGTGCATCTCTGAAGGAGCAGAGAGGCGTTTGTATGACATTATTCTAAAGCAAAATTGCAAAGCACTTGTTTTCATCAACAGATGAAACTGTCAAAAGGGATGGATGAAAATGAACAAAGTGGCATTATGATAATGAGAATGGCATATCCAACGGAAGATAATGGATATTGTGTTTTGACTAGAAAGTCTCTGTGGTAAATTTTAACTATACTGCACTACACTGCAGATTCCCCATTAACATAGCTATTGTTTCTTCCAAATTCACAGGTGCCTGTTTGGAAGCACAAACATTTTCATTTGTACAAGGGTTCTTGCTCTCGCCAACTCTGTACATGTGTTGCATTACTAAAGAGTCATTTAGTTATATGCAAATTGATTCTACACCACAGTTGTCTGCAGTTACAGAAATGAATGAACTGAATTTCACAGAAGTAGGGCATTTGGCAATGTGCTGTTGGACTCTGATCCACACGCTTAAACGTAAAAAGATTTTGCACCATAACTGTTGGAAGGGAGGGCTGGCAGTGGCACAGGCAGGACAACAAGGCTGTGCAGACCTTTGTGAATGGTGGGGCCAATAGCCCTTCTCTTAACCTCAATGTTGATTGAGAAAGAGCGAGAGGGCAGCAGAAAAGGTCAGTGAATCAAGTCAAATCAGGTACAGAAGAGAGAAAGACAGGTTGTATTGAGAAAAAAAGTCAAAGGAAGGAACAAAATACAAAACCTTGAACTATTTGGATTAGATGCACTAATCTGACTGAATGGCTTTAAATAATTCTCTTTCTTGGCTAAAGTGCTTGATTGTTAACACAGTACCAGTCTTGAACTTAAAATGATAGGTTTGCTCTTAATTCTTAGACTTACATTTGTATGTGTTTAATTGGCAATTAATGTGCAACTCCAGCAATTTCTGAATTGTAATGATGAGGCTAAGGGTAGCCACTTCTTGTGAGAAGCAAACACTGGAGTAGCATAAATCAAAAAGCAAGTTTTAGACATTCACAACTTGTGATATGTCTCACAATGCACTGAGCTTGCTGGCCACTGCGGAAGCTGATAGTGAATTGTATCACCGGTATGCCACTATTCTGCGAACAGTAACTGTGCAAACCTTTACAATTTAATCCTGTCTCACTCTTGTTGATGACCTCACAGAAATGCCAACTGAAGTTTTGAGTTGCACTTAACTGCTAATTCTAGGATAAATTTAGTTACTGTAACTCATTTTTAATCAAATTTTAAAATATGGTCTTTCTGAAGGATTACATCTTTTTCTGGGCAACTTGTGTTGCAAAATAAAGTACTTCATTATATTTATTGCTTATTCAGCTAATAGCATAATAAATTGTAGATTGACAATCCTACAATTAAAGAATGTAAAACCTGCAAAGCTGTGACTGATGTTTCAGAGTTGTTTCATATACAGCCCCAAACATTCATACCCAAACCTGTGTATAATCCAACCTTACTGAACACCTTTACTAATCTGATTGCTGCTTTTGACCCTGGTTGAAAACCGAGCTATAAGCCAATGTTGCATTGTGTTTTAATGGTCTTTTGTAATCTTGGCCAATCACAATGAAACCACTCCAGCATTTATCAGTGACACATCATGACTACATTTAATCACTATTCTGTTATCTATAACACCATTGTCAGAACTCTAAAAGCAATCTAAAAGATACTAGTGTAAATGCTTAAATAAACTGACCTAGCAAAAGCAGCTATCGCACAATAACATCTGTCCATTGTCAGAAACCTCTTTGGTGCTGATCTCAGGTGCGATCCCAATGTGGGTCCAACTCAGAATCATTAATTTATTTTTGGGACTGAATAGTGGTGATTACTAAACTAAATAGCCACTGATTCAATTGAAATACGACTGTACTGTAGTGAAACATCAGCTTAGTCTCAAAGCAGTGAGCAACAATCTCGGACCACCATTATTCTAAATTTATTGGTAGAAAATATTTTTCAGGCCATACAATTTAGCCTTGATTATGATTGTAAAAATAGTTGAGACATGGCTCCATGTTTTGATGTGGGGGAGGCCAGCTCTCAACATTTCACAAGCTTGTGAAATATGTTGTGCTTTATATAAGCTTTAACATTTTTGTTGAGTTTTCTTATTTCTAGCCATGTAGTTTTTGATTAATTTGGCTTGGCATATTGGTGGAACCAAGGTTCAAAGATATATTTCCTTGTGGTGACAGTATTTGTATTGTGGCTTGGCAAAGTGGAAAGTTTAGCAGTTCAGATTATTTATCCCAGGTGAACAGCACATTCATGGGCCTGGATCGACAGGGGAGCAGTTGGATTCAGTTATAACTAATGAAATTAAGTTGGGGTTTGAGCCAAACATGGACAATCATTATGTGAAGTTGATCTCCATATCCTAATGCGTGAAGTCCCATGGAGGGAGACCCAGAAGACCTGCAGCAAATTGACTGATGACAGCCCTTCCAGTTTATCTGGACATTCATGAGGCAGGTGAGAAGTTCAGACTCTGTCTTTTGTACTCATGCAACTTAATGTGATAAAGGACTTGTGGCTCTTTGGTATGGCAAAACAAGGTTCCTCATAGTTCCTTCTGATGGCATCTAGAAGTGGTTGCTTGACTGACCCAAACTGGTCAGTTTCAGGATGGAGCCACTGCCACATACAGCCAGTCACTGGCAAGATAGCTCAGAGGCAGAACGTCATCAGGGAACTGGCACCATACCTCAGATTTCAGTCTTTACTGCCAGCGTTGGGCCAATTGTACCCTATATGTCATCTTCACAGCTTCTATTCCCACCTAATTTAGCATCATCAATGCTACAGCCAGTCCCATCATCTGGCATTATGGTGAGCGGGCAATTAAGTGGGGATAAGTTCACGGAAAGATCGGCCATGATCTTACTGAATAGTGGAACAGGCTTGATGGGCCAGATGGTCTACTCCTGCTCCTATTTCATAGGTTCTTCTGTTAAGTTCTTATATTCATAAACACACAGTGCAGACAGACAAGGTCCTAGGACTGACAATTGCAACACTCCATTGGTATCAGCCTACACACCAGAAAATATCCTTTATATTATGCCATTTAATTACCCTGTATCAATGCTAAAATATGAACTCTATCCCATAAGCACCTGTCTTGTGTTCATAGGCCACTTTATCAGATACCATTGGAAACTCCAACAGCAATCTTTGCTTCATCGTGAAAACACTGAAAAGGTCTGTCAAATGCAATTTTTTTTCCCTAAAACCATGTTGACTCTGCCTAAACATATTACAATTTTCTCAGAGCGATTATGGTTAATTCTTAATATCTTACACTTACGACTGTCAGTGGTAGCACTCTCATCTCTGAGTCATTAACTGCTTGCATTGGAATGTCTACTGGATGTGAAAAAGGCTACATAAAGAGAAGTTATTCCTTTATGCATTAACCCTTCAGAAAGTGTGCACACTTTTAAAATTACAGGGGGCAAATGATGAATATATTTGTCATTCAAAATGAATTGTTTCATCTATTGATGCCTGTCATATCTGTCTGTAAGGATTAAAGATGTACTAACATGTGAAGAGTATAGGTCACCGATGTATATTGATGCAATTTTTTGCTCAATAAAATGTTCAGTGTTTTAAAAGTAATGCTTTATCCAGTAATGGCTGTGATAACAGCTATGACTCACTTCCCAATCAACAAGAGTACTTGCATGACAGTGAAATTCAATCCTTACAAATTAAGTTTCCCAAATGTAGGACATTGGAAGTCATATTGACCTGGAGGCCAATCTTACTCAGATTTCATTTGGTTCCCTCTTCTTTAGACAGCGGAATATGATTTGCTTCACTTGTTGCCATGTCATTGTGAATCCTCTCCTATCTCAAGTTTCACAGTCCAAGTAAGTTGCCACTTGTTTTTGACAGTGATTTTATGTAATTCTTCAATAGCTTGAAGTAAAATAAATCTTTCAAAGTTAATAGGAATGGTGGTTGATGAACTAATTAGTGCTAAGCTATAAAATACTTTGTTGCATCATTTTTTAATTGTTCACTGATGTACAACTATGATCAGGAGAGTGACTTGAAATGAACAACATTCACAGTTGTTATTTAAAGTGAAAAAAATGGAAGTTGCAGGTACTATGTCATTTGTGTACCAAATGTACATGTTGCATGTACACACTTCAATGAGTATCATCACTTCAATTTCAATTGGGACAAAGCCTCAGAGGATTGTTTATAATCTAAGAAAACAACTGGGCCTGATTTTCCCAAGGTGACAATTTCATGCAGAATTTTTTTACGAAAGGTGGGAGCTCCACATTTCTGGGAGGAGATTCCACGTGGGTCTACCTCAGAAATGCAGAGCTTTACTTCCATTCTGACCGTGGTACTGCCAGAGGAAGAAAAAACATTCTCCCTTTACAAAATAGTCAGCTATCGACGTAACGATCCAAACAGCCACTTTGACAGCAATGAATAAAATGTGATGGCAGGATCCTGGGAGGGTCAGGTATGAAGTAAATATGGTGTAGAGGGGGCATGCGGGTTAGGTACAAGGTGAATAGAGGGCCAAGGTAGGTATGGTGCCAAATGGCTGAGAGGTACCAGGCAGGTTGCGTGCCAATGCAGTACAGAGCCATGGTGTGAGATGGCAAGAAGGCTGGGTAATTGATGCATTGTTTGGGGTAGTATGGGGTGCGAGAGGGGAACTGAGTCGGGTCGGGGGATGCGGGCGGGAAGGGAGGGTAGGTATTATGTCTGAAGAGGGTCTCAGCTCTGGCAGTAGGGGAAGGAAGAGGCTGGGTGTGGAGCAGTGGCATTGGGGATGGGGTGCTGTGGGTGGGGCGAGTAGGGGAAGTGTGGGAGAGGGAGCATTAGGTGCAAAGTGGGAGCAGGGGTGAGGGGAACTGAGTCTGGCAATGGGGGACAGGGAAGTTGGTACAGGCAAGGGAAGGGGGCTTGCTCGTAGAGCTGGGGAAGAAGGGACCCTGTCAGTGGAGGGGGAAAGTGGGCTGGGCATAGAGGTGGAGGAATGTGTCCAGTAACAGGAGAGGGACTGTTAGGCAGAAAGCAGGGAAAAGGGTAGAGCCATTGTGTCTCACTGGGTCTGAAGTTATGGAAGGGCTGGGGTGGGGGATGGGGGGAGTTGGGAGAGGGAGAGGGATGGTCATGTCCCATTGGATTCGGGTCAGGGGCTGGGAGGTGTAAATGTTCTAGTGGAAGTATATTTTAGGACTGTGTAAGATAACTACAGAGTCAATAATATTTACTCAGGAGTTAGACCATGTACTTAATGGTCTAACTTTTCCTGAGTTTACTTACACCAGACCCCTCTGAATTCTCTGATTTAAATGGAGACTTTTGGAAGTTCCGGGTGTAGGGGTTCTGCCCAGTGAAATCTTTAATTTTTCCTGGATATTTCCTACAGAACCTAGTACTATGGGGATTCTGCACGGCCCCAAAATGTAACTCTCATCTGTACCAGAATAACAATTATCTGGCCACTGGAAAATCTGAGCCAATATCTCACACAAAAACATTTCCCTAAATGTGGTGAATGTAATCTGGTTGGGAATATTCTGAGCCTATTATGTCACCAAAATCTTATTAATAGGCATTGTTTCATTTTACACCCACCAGTCTTGAAAGACTTGTTAGCCTCTATCACACTCCACTGCAGATCTTTGTGCGGTAAAGAACCATTACCAGTTCTATCATACCACAGTAAAGTTACATTGCCCTCAAATTGCTAGGAATTACCAGGGACCAGCATGCACATAAATGGTTCTCTGTTGCATCCAGTGCCGTGATTGAATCAATCCTTCCTGAGATCTCCTCCACTGTTACAAATGAAAGAGAAAATACAATTTTGAAGCAAATCAGCATGACCAAAGGCTGTTTAAATAAAAAAAACACCGCCGGTGCTCTGTTTCGGAGCTAATATGTTGAGATCCCTCACATTAGTGCACACTATTGTTTCATGTTTCTATTTAGAAGGAATTGTTAGTATTCCACCTCAACAGTGCTGATTTTCCTTTACTATCTAAACTACTGAGCTACAGTTTACAACTTCATTCTTTTGTCCTAAGATTCTCTGTTATCCTCCTTTGATTATACAGAGGTCAGTGTTTGTTCATAAGCTAAATTGATGACTTAACATGAGCAGCACAGTGGCTCAGCAGTTAGCACTGCAGCCTCACAGCGCCAGGGACCCGGGTTTGATTCCACCTTCACGCGACTGTCTGTGTGGAGTTTGCATATTCTCCCTGTGTCTGCGTGTGTTTCCTCCAGGTGCTCCAGTTTCCTCCCACAGTCCAAAGATGTGCAAGATAGGTGGAACGGTCATGGGAAATACAGGAATATGGCAGGAGGTGGGTCTGGGTGGGACACTCTTTGGAGGGGTCAGGTTGGATTCAATGGGCCAAATGGCCTGCTTCCACATTGTAGGCATTCTATGAGAACATAGGGAATAGTGGCTGTCAAAATAAGTGCTAACACAACATGTAGAATCAGGGATTCTAAACTGAAAACTGAAAATTCTGGAAATGCTCGACATATCAGGCAGCATCTGTGAAGAGAGAAACAGAATTCATGTTTCAGGTCGATGGCCTTTCACGAAAATGGATCGCTTTCAAAACCTCCTCACCCTTCACATTGAAATCACCATCATTAAATACATTCACGTCCCTCAGAAGAAATACAGTGACATTTTTAATGTCTAAATGTTGTTTGCAATGGCCAAATTTGAATTAGGAGTGCTATCATATTATAGGAAGAATTGAATGATTAGTTTCTGTGTTAAGTAGGGGAATACTAAGTAGCCTGTCCATCAGTGCACCACACTGTAGGCAACAGTGATTAACACCAGCTGTAATATCTCACCTACACAAATGTAATTCAATGAAGTGTTAGATTAATAGAAACAAAAGAGCCCATTTGAAATTCATATCATTGTAATTTCAGAAACTGTCAGATTTAAAATGTTGCATTGCTGCTTGCCCTTCACTTTCATTGTGTTTTGCTGGATTATATTGTCCTCAAAGCAAATGCGTAAACCTCGAGACTCTGTCACTATTTATTCAATAAGATGCAATGATTAATAATTAAGGCATAATTTGCTTTAACAATGCAGAATGACCCCATAAAAGCCAACAAACAAAACAAATGAATTGTTGGTTAACAATCTTTAATCCTTGCTGTAAATTGGAACTGGATCATTTGGTTTTCACCAAAAAAAACTGAATAATAATAAATTAAGTAATTGTCACATATGCATCTTATCACATCCTCTAGTATTTTAAAATCAATGTAATACCTTCTCATTTGTAGCTACTGCTGTTATGCAAGTAATGGCAGCAGCCTGTCTGCATACAATCAAATCCAACAAATAGCAAACAACGACTTAATACATTGACTACACCTTCCATTTCGAATTAAAGGCTATCACAGATGTTAACAATCTTGTTTTTGGCCGCTTGCTGCAATTTCTAACTGTGACCTCCTCTTTCCTTGGCAACATAATGTGTCAGGTCAGCAATGAGACAGCAACATTGAAAACCCTTTGTAATCTGCAGTGGAGTCAAACAGGGAGGGTTGTGTCCTGACACTTACACTCTCCCTTTTGCTGCCCTCACATTCTTTCAGGTCTACTTTCCAGAACTGAAGGGATGCTGTTCCTCCCTGTTTATCCGACATCCACAATCTCTCAAAAGAGAGTTTCTCCAAGCCACACTAACATTACAGACCGTGCCACACCATAATTCACAAATGGATCGACTTTTTCATGCCTCTAAAGAGGGTTTAAGTTTGACCATCAGGAGGACAGATGTCACAGCCCATAGTCTTACCACACCACTATCAATATGAAGTCAGATGTTTTGATTGCCTCAAATATCAAAGCACCAACAAAATGCACATTGAAAAAGTTCTGGCCGTCAGTCAACTCTGAATAAGAAAGCTCGTGGAACACCAGTAAGCTGTCTGAGAATAGAAAACTGTGAACTGACGGTCCCTGCATTTTCACTGTGCTCCTCTACTGCCGTGATATCTAGACAATGTGTGCAAGGGAGCAAAAAAGCTGAACTGTTTCCATCTTTGCTATCTCAGAGCTATCCTCAGGATCCCTTGGCAGGACAAGGTCACCAATCCAGAGCTCCTGGAGTATGCCAACTCCATCAGCATAGACTCACAGCTGTGCTAATTCACCCAGGCAATGGACAGTTACTGATGGCTCTGACCTTTGGAGGTTGACTCTCTGGAGGGGCATTGCAAGAGACAAGGTGAAACGCCAATGAATCATCCCCTGAAAAGGGGCCTGATTCTGGAGAAGTATCATGTTTTTCTCTAATACATGGCATTGTAGTGCTGCAAGGTATTAGCTTCCAGTTGTGAACTGAGGACAAGAAAAATTCATCAGACATTCATGTGGCAGGTTAAAATGTTTTCCATTCTCAAGAATAACACTGTTCTGTTGTGTAAGTAAAAATACTTAGCACTGCACCCATGCATCAGCTGTGCAATGAACAGTATGTTGCTGGAAAACAGCCAAGTGCAGAAAAATACAGGTGACCGATCTGCACTCCATCTCTCTCAGTAAATGGTAACAGGATTGTGATCAGTGGTGCTCCAAATTCACTGTTTACAAGTAGAACATATGGGATGCATTTTGCTATTGCCCAGGTGATATTGTTTCATCTATGAATTAGCATGGATTCTGGAACCTACTGGCTCTTTGACTATTCAAAATTGTCCTTCTTCTACATCTGGGCCAAATAAAGCAAATAAAGATATGAATACACTTGGGGCAGAGCTTGTGTACTAATGACTCTTGTTGTTAATACCCAAAATTGTTTTTATGCCAAACAAAGTTTCTTGCTTATAATGTGAACGATAGATACTGCACAAAATTAAGAGAAAGCAAATCCTTCAGTGTTTGAGCATTTGAGCAAAAACTTCAGATGGACTTGGTCATGAACAGGAAGCCATTCTGGTAAATATATCATAAACATTGGAGAACTTGGATTTTCTTACAGTTAATTGCAACAGCCAGCAGTCGGGTCAGTTGGATAACGTGTGTTTCAGCCAAATGCCAAAAATGTGAAGTACAATCCCCATTCTGACCTGCACCTTCTTAGTCTTGTTTAATAAAATCAGATCATAAGCCACAGTTGGGTGACCATCAAATAATAAAAGATGTTACTTGCAGAAGTTTTAAAATGATTCGTGGTAGTAGTAAATACGTTCATTTGAAGTGAAGTTTAAAATAACAGAAAGGCATATATGAGAGAGCAAGGTAGTTTTGTTTGTTTCTTCACCAAGCTGTGTGGGTTGTTGATGGGGTGGTTTGTATTTCACACTTCATGATAATATCTGCTTCCTGAGGCACCCCTGTAGGAAGTAGAGTTGTTTGCAGATAGCGCTCTGTCATTTGGCGTAGTTTTCCTATTTTTGTGCCAATTTGAGGGTGCTTCGCCCGTCGGTCTTTGAGGTTTTAGAGTAGATTTGTAGCTCGGGTTGTGGATGCTGTGGCAAGCCAACCATCCACACCATTCACAACCCGAGCAAGGTAGGGTATGGAAGAGACAAATAACCAAAATTTAACAGAAATTGGCAGAAAATATAAGCGGAAGAGTGCAGCAGAAATTAAAACTAGAATGTGTAATGATGGTACAAATTAAAGCTTAAGTCTCTTTCTCTGAATATACATAGCATTTGTAACAAGTTCCTTCCCTGATATAGGAAGGATATTGTGAAACTTGAAAGGGTTCAGAAAAGATTTACAAGGAACTTGCCAGGGCAGAGGGGTTGAAATACAGGGAGAGGCTGAATAGGCTGGGGCTATATTTTCCCTGGGACATTGGAGGATGAGGGGTGACCTTATAGAGTTTATAAAATCATGAGGGGCACGGATAGGTTGAATAGCCAAGGTCTTTTCCCCAAGGTGGAAGAGTCAAAAACAGGAAGGCATAGGTTTAAGGTGATGGGGACAGACTTAAAAGAGGCCTAAGGGGTAACATTTTCACGCAGAGGGTGATGCATGCATGGAATGAGCCACCAGAAGCTCATACAATTACAATATTTTAAATGCAACAATATGGATATATGAATAGGAAGAATTTAGGGGGATAAGGGCCAAATGCTGGCAAACAGGACTAGATTTATCACTCTTGTGAATATGCAATTAAAGATATGACATTTTAGATTCAAACTGTTGTTTTGATTAATAGATTCATTAGTTTTGCTCGTCACTGTTGGATGAGAAATAAGAAGTAATTCTATGTAAGATTGCACAGGAATGAAATACCACAACAGATAATTGTAATCTCAAATGCATACAACAAAAAATCTTTGTACCTTGGATTGTCCTCACCTCCAGTTGTTATAACAAGCACTCTTCAAGTCACTTACTAAAGCAAATTAAAATAAATTCAACTCTGATGCAAACATGCTTACTACATTACTTTAGGTGTCTAAACTATACCTTCAGGAAATTACTTCACAATTGCTTATATTGGGATTTAACACATAGTCAAGTCATGCAGACTGGATATTTATTGTACCAATGTACAGAATGCTGAATTACCCTTTGAAACTGATCAACATTTAATCCAAAACAGTCTTTTGTTAATTTGAAATCAACACAATCTAAACAATATTTAGTTGTAATAATTAGCATTAGCATATGAACACTATTAAAAGAGGTGTCGGATAAGAAAGAGACTATGCCTAACTTTAATAATGAACACTGCAAGCAACATAGAATGAATGGATACCTACTCCAATGATCTATATAGAGGTTGGTGGATTCTCATCTACTTGAAGCTTAGTAATAGGAAGAGGAAAATATGTTTGAGGGGTAATCTAATTTGACCTCTTTGATAATGTAAATAGAAGAACATTTGGAAGATGTCAGATCCTTGTATTCAAAAGAAAGCCTCCTTCAGAGAAATCAAGATCAAAGGAAAGTTAAAGAATTGCGGTTAGGCAGCTGAACTCTGAACTGGTTATGGGGGACATGCTGTCATAATGCATTACGCAGAAACCTTGTTTGTTTTCTAGAAATGTATGCTCAAATTAGCATAGAGGGGCTCCAAGTAATGCAGTTAAAGGGAAATATCTGCTGCACAAGTCAGAGTGAAGCGATAATCTGATCCTTTGTTGCAAACATCATCCATTTAATAGAGGAGCAAAAATACTACTGGAAATTCAAATTTAAAGAATCAGAAAATGCTGCAAAAAGCTGGAAGAACAGACAGCATCTGTGCAGACAGCAAAGACAGAATTAACAGGCCAGATTAAAGACCTTCCACTATGTCATGGAAAGAAAAACAAATGGGTTGAATTGTGCCAAAAATTAGCTAAGTGTTAATTTCAGGGAGATTCATGGAAGGCTTTGCTCCATCAGCTTAAACAAGCTCAATCACACAATATTATGTTTTGCTCCTCATTGTGAATGTTGCACAACGTTATTACTTTGCACTCGCACTATTGTGTGCTCCCTGTCGCAGAATTACTCTCACTAGTTCCAGGACCTGCTGAGATTTTGGCTGCCAGCACCATACTTAAAGCTTAACCGTACATTAGGTCAATAGCTGCCAGCCACAAAAAGCCCTTCACAATAGGCATAGTGGGAGGGAAATGACAAGAATAGATTCTGAAGTTACATAGGTGGCACAGGTGACATTTACTTGAAAACAGAATCTCACATTTGTAAATGCAGTATCTCTTTGCACATTCCCTTGTCCGATTCTCGTAGCTGCAGTAACAATTACAATCAAACTGTATGGGCCATCTGTCCTCAGCACTCATTCACTCCATGCTCAGTTGAGTGCTCATAGCATATCCACCTTACCTTGCCTTTTTACTCATTACTGCATTGTTCAGAGCTTACAAATTCACAGTAGTTCTGTTTTGCCTTGCCTCTTAGCACTGACACAAATCGAAACAGATTGTCATGTTTGCTAACACGATCAGTCAAGGTGGCAGAGATGTAGCATTATCGCACATGCTGTGTCAATTACACACTTGCACCTTCATATGTTTGCTTGTAGTTGGGTCAACGGCTTTCTCCTAGAACAAATTCTTGATGTTTTTAAAACAAAGTAGAAGTACGGCTGTCTCAATATGTGAGCCTTTTATAAACTGAGAATTGTTTTCTAAATAAGGTAGGTGGTTAGGTCAGTTATAAGTGCTGTGTTTTAGCTTTCACACCACAAAATTTAAAACCCCCATTGCCTTTGTAGCTGAAATTAACTTCTGAAATGACCTCTTCAAATTAGTTTCAGGAAAAAGCATTGAGTCAACATCAGTCTGGAAAATTCCTTTTGTTCAATCTGAAAACAGAAAACTGGTTCAATTCACCTTTGTTCAGCCTTTCTATGCTTGGTTTATAAAATATACCATTTAGTTCAAAGTTTAGAATATACAGGAACATGATAGTTGAAAAGAACCGACTCCACCCAGATCTGAGGCACACTTTGAGAAAGTGAACCATGACTAAGCAACAAAATGGTGAACTGAACCTACAAACGCAAACACCCTCTCATCCCCACACCATAAGCAACTTCTTGCAATTAAACTGCACCTTCTGCATTGATCTGCAAACTAACATGAAGCATGTCCCCTGCTTCACTGTTCCATCATCAAGTGGTTAGCGTATTTAGAAATCACCGTCATCAACTGAGCAGTACATTGACAGCCCAACCCTATCATACAGAGTGAATGACACGGACCCCACCCCACTCCAGCTTTACAGCCTGAGAGAATAATGAATGTCACCATTCTAACCTCAAACTCGACAATATACTGATCTGGTTATATTGTTCATAAAGATCCAGGAACTGAGGTAAATATATGTCCCAGGCACTGCAGTCTGCGTTACTCCACAATGTGTGCCAAGTAACAATATGTCAGTACACCAGCCATGTGGGAAACAGCAAGAGTTATTCTGAGTTTATAGGAACCAAAAGATGTAACAATATGCACCATGCCTCAAGAATTGCTCCCAAAGCTCACAAGTGAATAGCCCCTTTCTAATTCAGGATCAAGCCTTCCTGTATCTTTTTGAACTGCATTAACCATGCAGTGAGCCAAAATTTCAGCCCCATGAAACTGAAACTGAAACTGGTGCTTTATTCAATGGATTTATTAATTTCTCTAAACCCCACCACCACCACCTTTCCAAATGGTATTATTATCAAAGCTGAAGAAGGTCAATGTCTCTTTGTACACCCGTCACTCTACCAGTCACAACATATATATAACCAGTCAGCAATATATGTTATCTATATTAAATTCAGAAAAACAAAATTCACAATCCAAGTTTTAAATAAGCAACATAATTATTGATTTATCATATGAACGAAACTCATTCAGCAAAAATGCAAAATTGAGTAACTCAGGTTGCAATATAAAAGTATGAATTATTTATCCCTTTAAATCACTTCAAATTGTCACTTTTTGCACCATAACAATGCCGTTCTTCTATGCTTAAACATACATGCTTGTACATACCAGGTAAAGGAATTTTCTTTTCTCTCTGCAGCGATTAACATTCAGAAAGCAAGACACTGTGGCCTAATAACCTATTAATTCTTGGAGCACTAAAGGATAAAATACAAAATGTTGCTTTCAGCCTCATGTCCTTACAACTCGATGGGTCACTAGCCACAGTTGGCTTTCACTGGGGTCACTTCAGACACACTTTGTCCAGGAGAGATGAGTGAGCAATCTTCTAAAAGCATCTCAAAGAAAAATTCTGTTTCACTTTTAGGTCTTATGTGGGATTCTAAATGCAGTTTCTTAGGAAGGTGGCCAATATTGATCTGGTGGTCTTATTTCTTCACAAGCTATATTCCAATTGAACACCAAATAATATCACATTATCCTGACAGCTGTAAGTGCAGGTACACAATTTCCAATAAATCCAAACAGCTTAAGTCATGTGGCTTCAAAAATGTGTCTTGTTTTAAAATAAATGCATTCAGTGATCTTTAAAAATCAGACCTGGGTATCTCCTCAGTAGTTCAAATGAACTATTTTCAAATAAATCAACTTCCACAATTCTTTGCAATGAATAAAAAAAACCTCAAAAAATATTAATATTAAAGCTGTGATAACAACACAACAAAGCACTTCCCCTGAACCTTAACAGTGGGTTCCCACACTGAGCAGTATTTTACAAAATCCCTAGTCTCATCCACACAGATTAAACAGGATGGATGTAGTTTCAATCTCAGTCGCAACCAGTAACTTCTTTCCATAGTGAACTAAGTTTGAAATCCCTCCTAGTGGCTAGACACAAGATTCCACAAATTTAAAACCAAAGAATTTTTGCCTTAGGGAAATTAACAAAGCAAACACTAAAATCTATCCTATACTTTAACATTCAGGATTATCATAAGTTAAACATAAATGAACAGGCATATTGTGACTGAATATGAACTATAAATTGCACATAAATGCCCGATACAGCCAAGACAGATTTTATGATTGGTTCATTGGTCCACTCAGATCATTGTGAGCGCACTCAGTTACCAAATCCTTAGAATTTTGTCTTTAGTCATGAGGAATATTGGGTCCAATCTTTCTAGGACAAAGTCTGATCCCTGCCGAGAGCAGCAAACGACAAACCACTGATCATTGGGAATAGTCTTCACCATAATGACACATTTCTGCAGAACTTGCTCAACCCAACTCAGTTTGGATGGCATTGATCCACCAGCCATTTCCAAGTAACAGAAACAGCCAACACAATTTATTCTCAGCATCTGGACCTAGTCTATTCTCCATGAGTCTTTATTGGTTTATCTTATCTGTTCAATGAACACAGCGAGCGTTACTGCTCAGCCTGGACTGATTTGTGTCTCTTTTACATGATCCATCAAGGTTTAGTTTTGACTTCCCAATATCAGTTTGCTCCTGATTTCCTGAGAGACCAGGAAATTCAATCGCACTTTCTGCCTCTTTCATTTTTAGATTTGAGTTAGAGCCTCAAAGTCACACAAAATAAATTCCAAAATGGAAATTTCCTCCCCTTTTCACTTTGCATTATCTGTTCCTTGCCTCATTCTCCTCTCCCTCTCTAATGTTTCCTTTGTCCCTCCATCCACATTGTACCCTCTCAGTTCATCTTTCCCTCCCCTTTTCCCCCACCAGTTCTGTCTCCTTCCATCTGCATCTGACCACTCCACTGGAATCCCATCCACTCTTTCTATTCTAGGTACAATTCAATCATCCTTAACTGACTTGCTTTGAGCAAGAGGCGAACTGGCTTGGCATAAAATAGACATTCAAAGCATAATGCCATAATTGATCACATAGTGAATCAGCCCATACAATAGCTCTTAAAGTGGATGCGATTAAGCCTTTGTATCAGAAAGACCGAAGTGCTGAGTTATAATTAGATGCATGGAACAACCAAATTCTGTTGGTTTCAAAATACTGTCCCAAAAATTCTCCTGGGTCTCCTTTCTATCTCTCACAGAGACTGCTATTAACTCACAGCCCCAAGAGGTCCACTGGCTACAACATGCAAGCAGGAGAATTTCCATCATACACCAAGGCCACCAACATGGTTGTCAAACTGGGGTGTGTCAGGACAGCAGATTTTTCATGGGTTCACTACTACTGTGTCCCTGAAAGTCCACAAGGGATTCTCTTAGGTTCCTGCTGCTGAAACTGTGGCAGTGTAAACAATCCCGTAGCATTAGTCAAAGATGAACAGGGTGTTTTCTGGTATTCTGGTTAGCATTCATTCTTCAGTCACCAACTATCAAAAAAATACAATTAACTGATCACTTTTATCTGCTATTGACCTTGTTTGTGCACATTAGCTGCCATGTTTTCTCATTTGATAATAGTGACTCAAAAATATTTACTTGAAAATAAATTTGAACGGCACAGTTGTTGGACTGGAGCCTGGCACGGGTGGTCAGACTATGTGCTCACTGAGCTGCTGCAGTGTAAGATCTATTTGAAATTCTTTACCAGACTGTAATGTCAATCTTTAGCTATGTATTAACTATCCTATTTCTAACATTTTTTTAAACACTGTTACTAATGCTACTACTTTTCCTTTTATTCCTCTTTTGTATCCAAGATTTGTATGTAGGTACCTGTACCTGAGATGCACCATTAGAGGCAGCCTTTGTAAAAATTTTTCATTGTACTCCTGTACTAGAATGTACAGGATAATAAAGGACATTCCATTCTATTCTAAAATAATAGTCTTTCTAAAAAAATTAACTGATGATAAGATGAGCCTGTAAATTATGTGAATTGGGTACTTGTCTAAAAATTTCAGTTTTGCTGTAAATGTTTTGCTACTCACTTGGAACATTAATCAATTGGCATCAAAGCTGATGACAGGGGAATCTATAGCAGATTTCCTGAATAGAAAAGGCAAGATGCTGCTAGCATTCTGCACGATAAGATATCCACAATCATTAATGGATACTATAGTGGAGAGATGAACTTACAGATGTTGCTATCACTGGCTTTAGATCTGTTATGTTTAGTAGTTCATACACATAGCTCCCTAAATGCTCCATGAAATTGTGTTTTGATTACCTCTTTCGCTATACTGCTGTCAGCAGACTGCACACTCATTTTCAAATTGCTGAATAGAAATCAGCCTCTGTCAGCTCACCTTCTGCATTTCCATTCCTTCACTGACACTTACTGCGCCCAGCTGTGATTATCAAAAGACAGCGCAGGTTTAAAATATCACATGACAGTTTCTAAAGTAAGCTATTGAGGTTCCAAAGTGATTTATGTCTGTGCACTAAATGCGTAAATTGAAAATTTGAAGCCTAAATCACAGTTGGAATCTCTTTCATTTCACTTCACTAAGGTTTAAACTGTAACTATTCTAACCTAACAGTTAATCCATACAGCACAAATCACTTTTCCGACTATATTAGTTTTCTCAGGGTGATGCTCAGTTTCTAGACATTTCTGCTATTGTTTAACAGTATAAGATCATTATAATGAATTGCATTTCATTGGAAATTCAACATTAAAGAGATGCTCAAAATCACAAAGTTGAAAGAATACAGAAAGGAACTTCACCACTGTCATCTTGATCTAAATGTCACCAGTAGGAAAGAGAAATTATGAACGCACACTTCAGTCATCATTAGGGGGCCCTTTCAAATGTGGCTTCTGGACTGTTGGAGACTATTTGAAGGTCTGAACTATAATCTGCTTCAGTACTGAAAAATTCTTCTAATTAATCAATTGTGTTCATTTCTGTTTATTGTAGATGGCACTTAGCTGTTCACATTTTATTCCTGACTGCACTTACCCTTCATTTTCTACTCAGAGACAAAACATTGTTCTCAAAAATCAGAGAGTCCTTATCCTTTGGTGACATTTGTACGGTTTGCAACATAATGGTCAGCCATATTTCCACATTAGACTGAATGGAGAATGAGTATTCATTAGTTACTGCCTGAAAATGGAACAGAGACAAAGAAAATGGACATTTGCTGAACTTGTAGATCAACAAAACCAAATCAATACCTTGAGTCAGATTTGGTTAGATTAAACTTAACAGTTCAAATAGTGTGGTTTTTGATCAGTAAGGCAATCAAACAAGTCCAGTGATAAGACAGGAATGTGGAGTTGAGTATTTTCACATCGACCTGATTGAATGGCAGAGTGGGCTCAATGGGCCGAATGGCCAATCTCTGCTTCTTTGCCTAATGATGGAAAAATCATTTACATGTTTGGGTTGCCCTTGAAAACTTGGTGAATTCATTGCGCAATGTGGAGGTGAAGGTCTCAACTATAATCATGACGCTGTGATGAGTGAATTGATCTCAGTTGAGAGAATTGGGAGATTTAAATCACTTCTGTTCTTTTTGTCTAGGGAGAAGGGAAGGAAAAAAATAATCAGCCAGGATTCATATCACCCTTTGCCAGTTCAGCTAAGCTGAATGGGCTGTTGTGGGTATCTTGCCTGAGCTTAAATAGCCTGCCAGCACTCACAAAGTTGAGGCACTGAGGCAAGGAGCCACCTTTCAGCATGAGTGAGTGCCTTCAAGATAGAGATGAGGGTAAAAAAACAGGAAGCAACCTGTAAGCTGAATGTTCTTAGCGCCTGAACAATGCGGGCAACGACAAGCCAGTCAGAAAAATACAGTGAAATTGGAAAAACGAGATTGTGAATGAAAAGAAAGGAAGGTCCGATTTGTCACCCAAAGTTTGAACGGCGAGATGAAAATCTTGCTAATGAGTAATAAGAAGTGTTTCCGCACATTAACATCTTGTTCTCCCCTATTCTCGCCTCATCTATATCCAGTTTGCTAATGTCTCCCTTAGCGGACAGAATCCAAATAGTGACAACTGCTGAATGCCAAAGTGGGTTTTGGTGACTCCAGCTCACCGAGAGCTCCTCTGGACTTCCATCTTAGCCAATATTTCCCAACATCTCCATGGTTAGTGATTGCCTGAAGCCCCCAGGCACACACCTCACCACCTCACTGAGACTATTCACTGCTTTTAAAGTGCTACACTTTAGAGTGCACTGACATCTCTCGTTGTGATACGGTTTCATGGCCACTTTGCAATTAGAGACAGGTACCCACCTCATACAGTCACAGAATCCCGACAGTTTGGGAACAGGCCCTTCAGCCCAACAAGTCCACACTGGCCCTCCGAACAGCATCCCACCCAGACCCATTCCCACCCTTTCCCTGTAACTCTGCATTTCCAATGGCGAGCACATCAAATCTACAGATCCCTGAACACTACCAGCAATTTAGCATGGCCAATCCACCTAGCCTGCACATCTTTGGACTGTGGGAGGAAACCAGAGCACCCGGAGGAAACCCATGCAGACACGAGGAGAATGTGCAAACTCCAACAGACAGTCGCCCGAGGCTGGAATTGAACCCGGGTCCCTGGTGCTGTGAGGCAGGTTACCCACTGAAGCACCATGCTGCCCTAGAATTGGAAAAGGATCCACTTCATGGATCTTCGCTCTCTCTCTTAGCACTCACTTATGATGCACCCACGTAATTGCTCCTGGCAGCTCAGTCTTGTGTTTTTCACTTTGCTGCTTCGTTCAGAATTTAAAAGCTCCTACTTTGATTTTAACCTGCCCTGTTAAATGCAGGAACTTGACAGGCAGCCTGTCATGATTGCCAGCAGTGATCAGTCAAGAGGGCATACATATGGGCACAGCATATTGCCATCACCAATGTCCCACTTGTGTGTGCCAGCAACTTATGTGGCAAATACACTGCATGTGTATCAACCAAATGGTCATGTGTCTAATGGAAGCAGTCCTCAGTCAACTGGGGCTATCACCAACCATCATCATCAGTCAGGAACAGTGTCCGAAATGAGTCCACAGCTTCAACTTGATCAGTCAACATGTTGGGGTTACTCAAACAGTCTGGGGAGTGAGCCACAGTCAGTCCTGCAGGCGCCTTGCAACCAGCCAGGGTATTAGTGGTAACAAAGTGTGGAGCTGGATGAACACAGCAGGCCAAGCAGCATCTTAGGAGCACAAAAGCCGATGTTTCGGGCCTGGACCCTTCATCAGAGAGGGGGATGGGGAGAGGGTTCTGAATAAATAGGAAGGCGGGGGGAGAAGGACCTAAGATGGAGAGAAAAGAAGATAGGTGGAGAGGAGAGTATAGGCGAGGAGGTAGGGAGGGGATAGGTCAGTCCAGGGAAGATGGACAGGTCAAGGAGGTGGGATGAGGTTAGTAGGTAGGAAATGGAGGTGTGGCTTGAGGTGGGAGGAAGGGATGGGTGAGAAGAAGAACAGGTTAGGGAAGCGGAGACAGGCTGAGCTGGTTTTGGGATGCAGTGGGGGGAGGGGATGAGCTGGGCTGGTTTTGGGATGCGGTGGGGGAAGGGGAGATTTTGAAGCTGGTGAAGTCCACATTGATACCATTGGGATGCAGGGTTCCCAAGTGGAATATGAGTTGCTGTTCCTGCAACCATCGGGTGGCATCATTGTGGCACTGCAGGAGGCCCATGATGGACATGTCATCTAAAGAATGGGAGGGGAGGTTAAAATGGTTCGCGACTGGGAGGTGCAGTTGTTTATTGCGAACCGAGCGGAGGTGTTCTGCAAAGCGGTCCCCAAGCCTCCACTTGGTTTCCCCAATGTACAGGAAGCCACACCGTGTACCGTGGATATAGTATACCACATTGGCAGATGTGCAGGTGAACATCTGCTTAATATGGAAGGTCATCTTGGCCCTGGGATGGGGGTGAGGGAGGAGTGTGGGGGGCAGGTGTAGCACTTTCTGCGGTTGCAGGGGAAGGTGCCGAGTGTGGTGGGGTTGGAGGGGAGTGTGGAGCAGACAAGGGAGTCGTGGAAAGAGTGGTCTCTCCGGAAGGCAGACAAGGGTGGGGATGGAAAAATGGCTTGGGTGATGGGGTCGGATACAACCTCCAGATACAACGCATCATCCTCCGACACTTCCGCCATCTACAATCCGACCCCACCACCCAAGACATTTTTCCATCCCCACCCTTCTCTGCCTTCTCGAGAGACCACTCTCCAGAACCTTCCCCTGCAACCGCAGGAAGTGCTACACTTGCTCCCACACCTCCTCCCTCACCCCCATCCCAGGCCCCAAGATGACTTTCCATATTAAGCAGAGGTTCACCTGCACATCTGCCAATGTGGTATACTGCATCCATTGTACCCAGTGTGGCTTCCTTTACATTGGGGAAACCAAGAGGAGGCTTGGGGACCGCTTTGCAGAACACCTCCGCTCGATTCGCAATAAACAACTGCACCTCCAAGTCGCGAACCATTTTAACTCCCCCTCCCATTCCTCAGACGACATGTACATCATGGGCCTCCTGCAGTCCCACAATGATGCCACCCAAAGGTTGCAGGAACAGCAACTCATATTCCGCTTGGGAACCCTGCAGTCCAATGATATCAATGTGGACTTCACAAGCTTCAATATCTCCCCTTCCCCCACTGCATCGCAAAACCAGCCCAGCTCATCCCCTCCCCCCACTGCATCCCAAAACCAGCCCAGCCTGTCTCCGCTTCCCTAACCTGTTCTTCCTCTCACCCATCCCTTCCTCCCACCTCAAGCCGCACCTCCATTTCCTACCTACTACCTCATCCCGCCTCCTTGACCTGTCTGTCTTCCCTGGAATGACCTATCCCCTCCCTACCTCCCCACCTATACTCTCCTCTCCACCTATCTTCTTTTCTCTCCATCTTCGGTCCGCCTCTCCCTCTCTCCCTATTTATTCCAGAACCCTCTCCCCTTCCCTCTCTCTGATGAAGGGTCTCGGCCCGAAACGTCAGCTTTTGTGCTCCTGAGATGCTGCTTGGCCTGCTGTGTTCATCCAGCTTCACACTTTGTTATCTTGGATTCTCCAGCATCTGCAGTTCCCACTATCACAGGGTATGAGTGGTAGGTCAGTCTGGAGCTGCACAGAATCTAGTCTGGAATCTTGTCACTCATCAGTCAAGGCTATCTTTTGGTCAGGTTATTGAGTCACAATCAGTCCTAACCTATGGCAAGCTATTAGGCTATGCTGGGCATTAAGGAAAGAGTAGACAAGGTTTGAATATGGAATGGTAATAAGGCCAGGTGACATGTATAACTAAATTCTTGTAAGTGCAGTTACAATGGCAACCAACCAGGCAGATAATGATGCAAATTAGCAACACACTGAGAAATATGAGCTTCTACTTCCAATGAAGTGTCGCCCATGCCCAGAATTTTTTTATTTTTCATTTCTCTGCCGTTGTACATGACGTACATGGATTAGTGTAGGTTAGATGGGCTTGAGATCGGTATGACAGGCCGGCACAACATCGAGGGCTGAAGGGCCTGTACTGTGCTGTAATGTCCTATGTTCTATGTATGCACTGTGAAGAGCTGTTGAACTGGTGCATCGGGGCACTGACGGTGGAAATCCCAGAAGGTACCAGCAGTGATGAGTATTTCTGCTGATGAACACAGTGTGTGAGTGGTGCCATAAAGGAGGTGTGCAGCAGAGAATTATGCAGGATAACTCACTTGAGTTCAGGGAGAGGAACACACCTTGGAAGTTCTCAAAGTTGACACATAGTTGATTTTTGGTATAATGCAACCCAAAGTCACTGAGATTGAAATTGACAGATTGGCTTGGATGAGAAATGCATAACTTCTTATCCCAATTTATTTCACCGTTTTCTTATATTCAGTCCACAAAACAATGTATAACATTTACAAACCTTTAAACAAGCATCCTGACAAAAGAAATCACTCTGGAACCCATCAGTTCATAAATTACAGAGGTTGCTGAAAAACCTCACTTTGCACAAGACAAAACCGCTGAACCTCCACATGCTTCACTTTCAAACTACAGTGACAGAGTCTGTCCTGCTTTGGAGTGGATGCAACAACAACAAAATAGCACTTCCAGCACAAATTATGGCTTGTTATAAAGGATTTGCATTGCTGGTTTGCTTGCACTGCCAACAAAAAGATTGAAAATACCTCTTTGTTTACATATTGTGAAATGTCATTATTTCTACACATTTTGCCATTACCATTATTTCATACTAATCTGAATAATATTGTGCTCTGCATTTATTATCCAGGCATCTGCCAGATATTACATTTGTATTTGAACTTAGGTTTGCTTAATTTACTGTTGAAATAAAATTCTGATCGTTTGGAATAATAGTTAGTCCAACAAAGAATAATATATGGAGATATGCATAGCCAATGAAATGATTCACTCCAGAACTGCCTTGAGAGGAATCTGTTCAACATAAACTAACACAAATACGTGCAATAATTGTTTGGCTCAGAAATTGGTCAACCTAAGCCAGTAGACAAGTAGTTCTCCCTCCTGGGAGATCCATGCTGTTGGTTTTGGCCAGGGGCCACCTCCAAGTGATTGGTACAAAGAGCAACAATTTATGGTTGGAGTGCAAGCTTTAAACGGGCAAGCACATTATTTAATGCTTTCATCAGGAATGTTATGATGGCATGTAATTAATTTGAATGTGTGCGGCAGAGCAGTTTACAATCAGAATTTTAATCAAATTATTCAACAGTATAGAATAGTAACTTTGTATCACAATCCCTTCCAAAAATGCGCAGACCAGTCGAGAGAATTGAATTAGAAGCAAGGATCATTAATAGAATTTCACATTTTCTCCTTTGTTCATTTACACAGTTGAAGTTCAACTGCATTGTAAGTATTTTGAAAGCATTTACAAAAAGTATTTTATTTGTGTAAAATCAATGCACTGTCCAATTGGGAGTGAAACTATGGAATGGGTTTAAAGTTTATGGTGTCTGAACCCATCATAATGTTTGTAATTAATTTAATTTATTACTTTAGTGCAGACTATAACTACAATTTTATTCAAATGATTTCATACTTCAGCATTACTTTATATATTTTTGTATATATATTATATACAATATTTTCAGGACATATTTTAACTTTTACAGAAACTGGGTGGCTTGAAGATGTTTCCAATTATATTTTAGAGTAATTATTTTTCTAATTACACTCTCTCAAGAAGCTCTTATAACATTTAGTTGTGTTTAGAAGCCAGGGACTTTTTTTACCCCCCTAGAAATTCTTGAAGAATTTTTCTCTGCGCCATAACCAGCCCTAGCTCAGTACTTATCTTTTACTTAGCGCTCTGTCTGCAATTCTGTTATCATTCTGTAATATCCTGAGCGATAATTGTTTAAATACAGATCAAAGTCAAATCCAGACAAGAGATGTACATAGTGTGTCTTTTATTGCATTACATTGTGCAATTCTTATTTAGCTCAATGGTTATTGGAGGACATGACATGCATTATTTAGGCCAAAACCTTCTGATCTCAGCCCCATGATGGGATTGATGGCAAGGGCATTTAATTGGGCAGGATGATGGTAGGCAAGAACCCTGTATTAGCCTGTGGCAATTAATGCTCCCTCGGGGATTCATCCTGCTGCTGCTGCTCGTATGAATCTATTGGTGGACAGGGTCTCAACATGCCGGAAGCAATGAGCAAAATAATGCAGGATTGCTTGTAGGGTCACCAGGGACATCCTTCATTCCAAGTACCCCCTTGAGGTAACTGTATTGGGAAGATGTAGGTCATTGAGATCCATTTGCTGTCCTTGCCACTGATTGCCCTCTCCCTCCTCCATGCTCCCCTTACTCACTATAATTCTCTCAGTGAGACTACCCTCACACCATCATTCAGCCATGGCCTGGAATCCAACAACAATGCAAAGTGTTAGGCTGGTGTAGTACGGGGAGCAACACTGCCTCCTAGTGATAACAAAGTGTGGAGCTGGATGAACACAGCAGGCCAAGCAGCATCTTAGGAGCACAAAAGCTACGTTTCAGGCCTAGACCCTTCATCAGAAAAGTGGGATGGGGAGACGGTTCTGAAATAAATAGGGAGAGAGGGGTGGCGGAATGAAGATGGATAGAGGAGAAGATAGGTGGAGAGGAGACAGACATGTTAAAGGGGAGGTGATGGAGCCGGTAGATGTGAGTATAGGTGGGAGGTGAGAAGGGGATAGGTCAGTCTAGGGAGGATGGACAGGTCAAGGGGGCGGGATGAGGTTAGTAGATAGGAAATGGGGGTATGGCTTGAGGTGGGAGGAGGAGATGGTGAGAGGAAGAACAGGTTAGGAAGGCAAGGATGAGCTGGGCAGGTTTTGGGATGCAGTGGGGGAGGGGAGATTTACCTCATCACCTCAGGCGACCTTCCACCCACTGCCACCAACCTCATTGTTCCCCAACCCCGCACCGCCCGCTTCTATCTCTTTCCCAAAATCCACAAACCCTCCTGCCTGGTTGACCCATTGTCTCCGCCTGCTCCTGCCCCACCAAACTCATCTCCACCTATCTGGATTCCGTTTTCTCCCCCTTGGTCCAGGAACTCCTCACCTATGTCTGTGACACCACCCATGCCCTCCACCTCCTCCAGAACTTCTAACTTCCAATTCCCCGGTCCACAACACCTCATTTTCACCATGGACATCCAGTCCCTATACACCTGCATTCCTCATGCAAATGGCGTCAAGGCCCTCAGCTTCTTCCTGTCTGGCAGGCCCAACCAGTCCCCCTCCACTGACACCCTCATCCGCCCAGCCGAACCCGTCCCTCACCCTCAACAACTTCTCTTTCAATTCCTCCCACTTCCTACAGACAAACCGGGTGGCCGTGGGTACCCGCATGGGCCCAAGCTATGCCTGCCTCTTTGTACGTTATGTGGAACAGTCCCTCTTCCGCACCTACACTGGCCCTAAATCCCACGTCTTCGTGCGTTACACTGATAACTGTATCGGCGCCACCTCATGCTCCCAAGAGGAGCTCAAACAGTTCATCCACTTCACCAACACCTTCCACCCCAACCTCAAGTTCACCTGGACCACCTCCAACACATCCCTCACCTTCCTGGACCTCTCTGTCTCAATCTCAGGCAACCACCCTACAAACCAACATCCATTTCAAGCCCACCGACTCTCAGAGCTACCTAGAATACACCTCCTCCTACCCAACTTCCTACAAAAATTCCATCCCCTATTCCCAATTCCTTCGCCTCCGCCACATCTGCTCCCAGGATGAGACATTCCACTCCTGCACATCCCGTTCTTCAAGGACCGCAACATCCCCCCTGCGATGGTCGAGAATGCCCTCGACCGTATTTCCCGCAACACATCCCTCACACCCCGCCCCCACCACAACTGCCAAAAGAGAATCCCCCTCGTCCTCACATGCCACCCCACCAACCTCCAGATACAACGCTTCATCCACGAACACTTCTGCAACTACAATCCGACCCCACCAGCAAAGACATTTTTCCATCCCACCCCTTCCGGGACTCCCTTGTCTGCTCCACACTCCCCTCCAACACCACCACACTGGGAACTTTCCCCTGCAACCACAGGAAATGCTACACTTGAACCCCCCACCACCTCCTCCCTCACCCACATCCCAGGCCCCAAGATGACTTTCCACATCAAGCAGATGTTCATCACCTGCACATCTGCTAATGTGGTATACTGTATCCGCTGTTCCCATTGTGGCCTCCTCTACATTGGGGAAACCAAGTGGAGGCTTGGGGACCGCTTTGCAGAACACCTACGCTCAGTTCGCAATAAACAACTGCACTCCCAGTCGCAAGCCATTTTAACTCCCCCTCCCATTCCTTAGATGACATGTCCATCATGGGCCTCCTGCAGTGCCACAATGATGCCACCCGAAGGTTGCAGGAACAGCAACTCATATTCCGCTTGGGAACCCTGCATCCCAATGGTATCAATGTGGATTTCACAAGCTTCAAAATCTCCCCTTCCCCTACTGTGTCCCAAAACCAGCCCAGTTCGTACCCCCTCCCAAACCTGTTCTTCCTCTCACCTATCCCCTCCTCCCACCTCAAGCCACACCTCCATTTCCTACCTACTAACCTCATCCCGCCCCCTTGACCTGTCCGTCCTCCCCGGACTGACCTATCCCCTCCCCACCTCCCCATCTATACTCACCTGTACAGTTTCCATCCCCACCCCTTTAACTTGTCTGTCTTCTCTCCACCTATCTTCTCCTCTATCCATCTTCGATCCGCCTCCCCATCCCCCTTTTCTGATGAAGGGTCTAGGCCCGAAACGTCAGCTCTTATGCTCCTAAAATGCTGTTTGGCCTGCTGTGCTCATCCAGCTCCACACTTCGTTCTTCTCGGTTTCTCCAGCATCTGCAGTTCCCATTATCACTGCCTCCTAGTGACAATATTTAGGTAATAAAGTTGCTGGCCTCTGATTGGCTGACAGCATTCAGCTTAACTGTGACTTGGTCCTGTCCAGTTAAGCACTTGAGGACACAAGGTTCAGCAGATTCCCAAGAAAGAGGTGATACGAGGGTCCCAATGTTCTCCAAATAGGTTACTGATATCTCATGGGGGACTAGCCACTATCAGTTTGTTCCTAGGCACCTATATTGCAACCTTTGTAAAGCTTTGCAACCACAATGCTTGAATATCTTGGATTAATTCAGGAACTGGTACAGAGTACATGGACCAGAATTTTGAGGTCCAATGTCCTGTGGATTCATGGATGGAAGTCTCAAAATTCTCTGGGTGACCTTCCTATTACCTAACATCTCATCCACCTCCAACTATTGCACAATTTTTCTTTTCTTTATTCGTTCACAGGACGAAGGTATCACTGGCTCTGCAGCGTTTATTGCCCATCTGTAATTGCCCAGACCGCAGTTAAGAGTCAACCACATTGCTGTGGGTCTGGAGTCACATGTAGGCCAGACCAGGTAAGGATGGCAGTTTCCTTCCCTGAAGTACATTAGTGAACCAGATGGGTTTTTCCCCAACAATCAATAATGGATTCATGGCCATCATTAGTGTCTTAATTCCAGATATTTTCTGAATTCAAATTTCACCATCTGCCATGGCGGGATTCGAACCCGGGTCCCCAAAATGTTAACTGGGTCTCTGGGTTGACAGTCCAAAATTAATACCACTACGCTATCATCTTCCCCTGTGTTTGAGATATGGGAGTGTGTGATCTGCCTGCCCTCACTCCAACTGACCCTTAAGTAGCCAACTATGAGAATGCTTTCCACCCAGACTCAATTCCACGGTTTGCAAAATGAGATCGAGGGCTGGAAGGCTGGTTCAACTCCATAAACAGTCACCTTCCTATATAACATGTATTCCAGCCGCCTCCTACAAAGCCTGCTACCCACAGGTGCTCCCTCTCTCCCTTGCCAATCCAACAATATCCTTGCTTCATCTCCTTACAAGACTTATTTTACTCACCACCACTCTGAGACAACCCCCACCCCCATTCTGCCCTCAACTCTAGGCCTTAAACACTGGGATTTTCTTCTTCAAGCTCTCCGACTTACTTTCTTCCTTTTAAGCCATTCCTTAAAGTCCACTCTGACCTAAACTACACCTCATGTGACTGTATTAAATTTGCTTGCAAACAATACTAACAAATTTTGCACATTTAAACGTAATAAATGACTCCAGTGATCCACAGGCAATCAGTGAAAACATGTTAATCTATAATCCAACATACAGATTGCAGTTATAATTACATGTATGGAAAGTATCACTGAATCATTGGAAATTAACAGGCATCAAACAGGCCATCAGAGAGAATTATTTTGAGGTGAAGAAAGCAGGAGTTGAAAAGGTGAGGATTTTTTTTGGAAAGAAATTGCTGATTGGGTGTGAAATAGCAAAGTGCCATGATTTAGAATGACACATCCAGAGAATGCAGGTGCAAGGAGACTGGAGGAGATGTACACAAAACCATAGAGAAAGAAGTGGTTGGTATGCATTAGGCAACATGGCTGGAGAAGGTTTAGAATGGTTGGTCGCATCTGAAAATCAATATGGCATTTTAAAGTTAAACTAATTGGGGATTTGGAACCAATGCAGGCTGACATGAGTAATAGGTGTATGGAAATTCTCGGTAACAGCAGTTGCTCTGGGTAAGTTGAAATTTCCATAAGGTGGAACATGATGTACCAAGAACAGCAGCAGAAGATCATCAATGAGAGTATGAAGGAATTCAGTTGGCAACAATTTGGAATGTGCTAATATTTAAATACCAAATAAAAGCCCAATGTATATACATGGGGTATATAGTTGGTTAAACATTGACAAAGACTGAGGTGGAGGAGCAATACAAGTTGCAAAATGGGGTGTGAGGATATAAGAAAACAATAAAGCCTATTGTTTAGCCTTGGGTACAGTAATATCTGAGAGTTCCACTTAGTCTTTTGTTCTTGCTAATGTTAAGAACTGCAGGCACATAATCTAACCCTGTAGGAGGGAAATCTGAATGAGATTCAGGCTTATATGAGTGTAACAGTCATGGCTGAGTACCCTTGAGCTCTATCTATCTGGTATCAGTTCTGCCTGATCTTTATCAGCAGTGAATTACATCCGGGCGCATTTCACTTTTTTTCTCCTCTCTGTACTGATCTCTGATAGATGTTACTGTTTCTTCCTGACTGGGATTGCAAAGCAGTTTTATTAGATTACAGGCAATGAGTAGATAACTACCGCTAGTGCCATTATATTCCCATTTCTGTCTGGGACATTATAATTGTCTTTCACTTATACACCAATTTTATCTCCCAAGTGCTGAATTCGTTTGCACAGCAAATGCAAACTGAATGAAGTCAAATGCTGCATCTTATCAGGGAAACACATCCATTTATCAGCATATGTACTTTATTCAATATCAACCTAAAAAGCTCTTATAAATTTCTAAATGAAAAAGCCTGTCATTTGTAATATGATCAATTATCTAATCCCACTGTAAATGTTGCCAGAGGAATACATTGTCATTTCCCATTTCTCTACTTTTCTCACAATAAACTATAGCTTCAGGCATAAATCCACAAATTTGAAGTCCTGTACAAGTACAGCATTTTAAGATAAAAGTATATTGAGTCTGCATAAGGAATTCCATTCCACAATCAACACTTAGTTCCTTCAAATTATTTTTCTTTCCCCAATGTTGAATGAAAGCCATTTTCTCAAAAACTGATTGTCACGATATAGAGGCAATGTGGGTTTTGATAAATTTTCATGTCTTCTGAACTTGTCCAGTTTTGATCTTTTCAACAAATTCTAAGTTTATTTACACCAGTATCATAGATAAGGAAAGTTGAATTGAAATATTCCTACTGTCCTCCCCACTTGTCTACAACTGAGGTGTTTGTTTTCTTTCTTATTTCGTTTCCCTTGTGGAAATAGGTGGTGGTGTGTTTCCCCAAATACTGGTAATTAACTCTGATTCAAAATGATCTACAGCAAATTCTATATGGTTAAAAAAGTTAGGGCCTGCATTCAACCCTTGGGGAAAGGGATGGCATGGATCATTGCACACACCCAGAAAAGAAGCAGAAGAAAAATGAAAGGAGGAAAGTTACAAATTACAACTTAATAAAATGTCAAAGATATCAGAATTAGTTTATGTGAACTGCAGGATTTAGCAAGTCAACGTCCAGTTGAAGTTCTTCCGGTTAGATGCTTACAGAAGTATCTTTCATGGGGGCTCAAACACAGTTGAGCTGTTGGTGAAAGTTTAGGCACTGTACACCGGAAATTGGTTCAATTCACAGATGAAAACGTAGGTTTCTTACCAGAAATCAGATCTTTCAGATATGTTGAGGTCAGACACAAGCATTTAACAAAGCCTAGAAATGTTATACAGGTGACAAGGTGTACAGCTGGATGAACACAGCAGGATAGCTAACGTCTGGGCCCTTCTTCAGAAAATGTTTACTCTTCTGGTATTATTATGGAACTGATAAACAGAAGTCGAAGCTGCACAATTAAACTGTGGTTCAAACAAAGCAGCACATTCACTTGTGTAACTAGGGCTTTGAGCTAAGACATTCAACTAAAGAGGCAGATTTGGTGTTCTCTTATCAGGAACAATTGTGTTTGGTATAAGATCACTGGAGAGACATTTACACCAAGTCAACAGAAACAGGTCATGATGGTCTCCATTGGTCAGAGCTGGCTGAGGTAGACATCCCACTTACGAATCAATTGTAACATGGTGTTGAGCTTGACGAACACAGCAAGCCAAGCAGTATCAGAGGAGCAGGAAAGCTGATGTTTCGGGTTGGGACCCTTCTTCAGAAATGGGGGAAGAAGTGTCCTGACCCGAAACGTCAGCTTTCCTGCTCCTCTGATACTGCTTGGCTTGCTGTGTTCCTCCAGCTCCACACCGTGTTATTTCTGACTCCAGCATAAGCAGTTCTTACTATCTCTACCAGTCATTTATGTTGGTTTTCTTGGAATGTTTATACAATGCAAGTTGTATTAAATTCCAGGAGATGATGAATATACTTCAGTCCTGGCGATTGCTGAACATTTCTGGAAGCAGCCAATTTGTTCATTCTGTGTTTGGCAGCACGCTTTCTAAAATCTGCTGAAAATCCATTTTAAAAAAAATTAACAGATGACAATTTAACATTTAGGATCTCTCTCTACCTGCTTTATGAGCATAGCGCCTAACTATTTCAATACAAGAATAGAGGTTGCCAAAGTCCCAAACTCTCATTCGAGACAAATGGCTGGCAAGGTGTTGAACTCAAAGGTTTCCAAGTCTCAGGCAAGACCTTAATGGTGATCTCAGCCAGTGGGAGAATTAAACTCAGGCTGTTGGTCTCACTGCAGTACAAAACAGCTGCCCAGGTAACTGTGATAACCAACTGATGTCATCTATTCAAAGAAGAAAGGGAGAGTTGAATCAATATAATGTTAACAAAAGGAAGCATCAGCCCAAACAGAAACTGTGTGAACTGTTATGAAGTTTGAACTCCTCAGTTTGATGAGTATCCTTTAGCATTTGATGACCAGATGTAATTGCACAGCCATCTCCTATGCACGCTGTTCACACTGCTGTATCCCAGCAGACAACTGAAGTCATAACTTACTTGGGTCCACATTTCAAGCATTTTGAGTCAGAACTAAATGTGTGGAACACATTCATGGGTACTTGCCAATGGCTGAAACATTACATTGTTTCAGCTGGGCATAAATATATACATTATTTAGAATGTGGTGACAGTATCTGGCTATACAGGGCATCTAATACCTCATATGTTAATTAAGGTTTCCAACGGCAAGGAAATCTATTCCTGGAGGTTTCATCGCATGAAATGCCCTAGACTGGAGCATTAGTCAACAGATGTGAAAAGGACATTTTGAAGTTCTATTATATTATTGCAACATCAAAATACCTTACATTTATTGAAACAACAAAATACCTAATAAAGCTCAAGGCCCAAATTTCCAGTGGTTGAGTGCAAATAGCTTAGATTAGAGTCATAGAGCTGTACAACATGGAAACAGACCCTTCTGTCCAACTCGGCCATGTTAATCAGATATCCCAAATCAATCTCATTGCATTTCCCAGGATTTGGCCCATATCCCTCTAAATCCTAACAATTCATATACCCATCCAGATGCCTTTTAAATGTTGTAATTGTACCAGCCTCTCCCACTTCCTCTGACAGCTCATTCCATACATACACCACCCTCTACATGAAAAAGTTGCCCCTTAGTTCCGTTTTAAATCTTTCCCCTCTCACCTTAAACCTTTACTTTCCAGTTTTGGACTCGCCCACCCCAGGGAAAAGACCTCATCTATTCATTCTATCCATGTCCCTCATGATTTTATAAACCTGTATAAGGTCACCCCTCAGCCTCCGATGCTCTGGGGAAAGTAGCCCCAGCCTATGCTGACTTTCCTTATAGGTCAAACCCTCCAAACCTGGCAACATCCTTGTAAGTTTTTTTCTGAACCTTTTCAAGTTTCACAACATCCTTCCTATAGCAAGAAGACCAGAGTCGTGCACAGTTCTCCAAAAATGGCCTAACCAATGTCCTGTACAGCTGCAACATGACCTCCCAACTCCTACACTGAACGCACTGACTAATAAAGGCAAGCATACCAAATGCCTTCTTCGCTATCCAACCCATCTGAGACTCATCTTTCAAGGAACTCTGAATCCCACCCCAAGGTCTCTTTGTTCAGCACACTCCCCAGGACCTTACCATTAAGTGTTTAATTCCTGCCCTGATTTGCTTTTCCAAAAGGCAGCAACAGACACACGTCTAAATTAAACTCCATCTGCCACTCCTCGTCCCATTAGCCCATCTGATCAAGGTCCCATTTTACTCTGAGGTAACTTTCTTCACTGTCCACTGTATCTCCAATTTTGGTGCCATCTGCAAACTTATTAATCATACTGTTATCATATAATAGCTGAATTTTAGCACACCAAAGAATCCAAACTCATATTCAGCCCAGGCACAGGCAGATATCTTTGCTCATATATTACTATGTCAGATCACAAGCAAAATCAGGCCAAAATTTTAGATAACAAGGTGTGGAGCTACAGGGACACAGCAGGCCAGGCAGCATCAGAGGAGCAGGAAAGCTGATGTTTCAGGCCTGGACCTTTCTTCAGAAAAAGAAGGGTCCAGACCCAAAACATCAGCTTTTCTGCTCCTCTGAAGCTGCCTGGCCTGCTGTGTTCCTCCAGCTCCACACCTTGTTATCTCAGACTCCAGCATCGGCAGTTCCAACTATCTCCTGGGCAATATTTTGTTAACTTCCTAATGTAAACCTGAATTAACTTTGGAAGGTGTAACCTAATTCAAGAATCAGAGATCTGAGTGTCAGAATTCTATGAATGAGGATGCTCATTGGTGAGACTGCACTTGGAGTATTGTGTACAGTTTTGGTCACTCTGTTATAGGAAAGACATAGTTAAACTGGCAAATGTGCAAAGAAGAGTTACGAGGATGTTGCCAGGACTAGTAGGCCTGAGTTAGAGGAAGAGGTTGGCCAGGATAGGACTTTATTTGTTGGAATGTAGGAGAATGAGGGGTGACCTTTTTGAGGTGTATAAAATCATGAGGGGCATAGATAGGATGAATGCATGTAGTCTCTTTCCCAGGGATGGGGAATTGAAAACTAGAGGGCCTAGGCTTAAAGTGAGAAGGGATAGACTTTTGAAGGACCTGAGAGGCAACTTCTTCACCTTGAGAGTGGTGCGTATATGGAATAGGTCGCTGGAGAAAGTGTGGTTGAAGCAGGTACAATAGCAACATTTAAAAAACATTCGGACGGACACATGGATGAGAATAGTTTAGAGGGGTATGGACCAAATGCAGGCAATTGGAACTCGCTGACTGGACACCACTGTCAGCATGGGCCAGTTTGGACCAAAGGGCCTGTTTCCATGCTGTATTGCTCAATGATTCTAAGTTACTATATATGTTTTAAAAAAGGGAATTTTGAAAATGTAATTTGCCTGCGCAATAATTTTAGGTTTAAGTCTGCAGCTGTGAAAGGAAGATAGTAGTCACATGATAACATCGAAAATAAATGAAAATATAAAAATTTGTTACCAAAATTTTAATGAGTTATGGATATAAATTTGTAAATCATCATAAATTCTCTGTAGAAGGAAAGCTCAGTTACAGAGGGAAATACATTGTGTTAATGTCAGGTAAACATTCCCAGTTTGCTCATAGACATGCCAAAGAATAAATAAATAATTATAACCAGCAGTGTCACAATGTAATTTTTTCACAGTGCAACAATCATTCAAAAAGTGTGGAATCCATTAATTTCTAAAAAAGCATTCCTTTCCCTCAGAATTTACAGTGAATAAAAGAGAAAAGCAAACAAGTATCAGTACCAAATTCCATACCACGTTACATTAGCCGATCTTAAGTGAATTAGGTGGGTTTTCCTGAAATTTATGATATATAACATTTTTGGAATAGAACAATAAGCCATTATTATAAGCAGGGCTTACATAAATCTTTCGCATGTACAGTACTGATATCAGTCCCTAGATTAAGCATGAACATTAGAATGCGGCTGTTACATACACACAAAATGACAAAATTGAGAAACTTAACAAAGCACTCTGTTTTAAGACCCAAGCTAGACTTCACACCTAGCTCATGTGTCTTCCAATCTTTTGACAGTGGATTGAAAAACACTTAAAAAGATGAGGCCAGATAGCAGTGAGCTGCTTTATTTCATAGCAAGTGAACGAAAAGAGCAATGGTTCTGATTGTTTTAATCAGCACTACTCATGTTCACAAAAGAATATAAGTAATAATGCTTCCTGTATAAGGTCACCCCTCAGCCTCCGATGCTCTGGGGAAAGTAGCCCCAGCCTATTCTGACTCTCCTTATAGGTCAAACCCTCCAAACCTGGCAACATCCTTGTAAGTTCTTTTCTGAACCTTTTCAAGTTTCACAACATCCTTCCTATAGCAAGAAGACCAGAGTCGTGCACAGTTCTCACAGAGGGTCATTTCGCTTAATATGAAGTAAATTCTAACTGGTTTTCTGCATTTCAACCTTCAAAAGCAAGTGAAACAGATGTCTATTTGCAAAATCCTTGATTGTTCAGAGAGCATATCTGTCCATCTCCCTAATATAAGAAAGCAGCAATGTTAGACACTACCTCATTAGTGGCCAGGATCAGGAACCCATAAAGATAAAAGGAGCTTATAAATCTCAGGCGAGTTCTAATATTGCTTTCTTTCAGAAGTCAACCATTCCCTTTCTGAATCTGTTTGAATTAAAGGACTCTGTTTCAAAATTGGGAGTTGCCCTTCTAAGACAGAGATGAGGAGAAATGTTTTCACTCAAAGGGTTGTGTGACTTTGGAACACTCTGCTTCATCAGGCAGTGAAGGAAGGGGTGGTCATTACATATTTTTAAGGCAGAGGTAAATAGATTCTTGTTAAGCTTACATGCCTAAGGTTATAGGCACCAGATGAGAATGTGGAATTTGGAGGATAAACTGATCAACCATGATCTAAATGAATGACAGAGTAGGCTTGAAGGGACAAGTGGTCAAATTTATAATTGTAGTTCCTATTTCCTTTGTGGGTGTGCTTTATTCAATATTGGAGACAACAACCTCAACGCCCAAATCTTTAGCATTTTCATTATCTCTTGTTTCAATGTCTTTACGAGAAAAAGTTGACGTATAAATTTACAATATGAATCCAACCCTTAAATGCAATGATTTTCCAAATCATTTCTGTGGAAAAATAGGTGAAAAATTTCCCAAACTTGACAGTTGATTATTCATCAACATTTGTGATGGTAAAATTATTGTACATTGTACAGAATTACAAGCAAACCATTTGAGATTCATTCCATTTTTCTTCATCTATCACCAAAATCCTCTATTCTGTTCTCTCTCATCTGCTTTCCCTGGGCCCCATTAAATGTCTCCATGCTATTCACTGCAACAACATTCACACCTAGGAGTAGAATTTCTTCCGAATTCTCTGTTTAATTTCTTGGTGACTGTCTGATTTTGATGTGCTCTCTTTATGCAGCATTCACAAGTGGAAACATTTTACCTGGGTTATCTTTTTCATAATTTTAAAGGCCTCCAAGATATCAGTCCCTTTGTTTCCTCGAGAAGCAGTAACCCACACTGTTCATTCTTTCCTATAGGCCTAGCTTTACAATTCTAGTGTTATGTATGTAAATCCCTGCACTCTCACCAGAGTATGAATACCTTTTCTGTAATACGGTAACCAGAAAGGGGCACATTACTGCAAGTGTCAGCTAACCAAGGTTCAATTCAGGATGAGCACAGCTTCTCAACTTATAATTTATATGCAGTAGTAGTGGTGTGCCTAAGGTAGGTCTTCTGCTTAGTACTCCACACTTTGCAGACTTGCACTTGCATCTTTGTAGGAGCTTGCTATTTTCAACATCAAAGACCAACATGATGAGGCAAAAGAACTCATGTGTTGCACATTCCTACCTAAAAGGGCCTCAGTTGTAAGCAGTTGCTGTCCCTCACAGTTATAGCTCTTCATGACCAGTTAAAGGAAACTTCACTGGTTCCATTCAGAGATAATGAGAACTGCAGATGCTGGAGAATCTACGATAACAAAGTGTGAGGCTGGATGAACACAGCAGGCCAAGCAGCATCTTAGGAGCACAAAAGCTGACATTTTGGGCCTAGACCCTTCATCAGAAAAGGGGGCTGGGGAGAGGGTTCTGAAATAAATAGGGAGAGAGGGGGAGGCAGACCGAAGATGGATAGAGGAGAAGATAGGTGGAGAGGAGAGTATAGGTGGAGAGGTAGGGAGGGGATAGGTCAGACCAGGGAGGACGGACAGATCAAGGAAGTGGGATGAGGTTAGTAGGTGGGAAATGGAGGTGCGGCTCACTGGTTCCATTGTTTGCCATTCTTGTAACCCTGAACACGGGGCACTTACTGGGGCATGTGGTAACCTGAAAATGTGTAGGAACAGCCATTCCATCTGGTCTCAAATAATCCTGCTACTTTTCATTTATAATCCTCTAGAAATAAAACTTTGTACATTTTTCAAAGCATTATTAAACCGCATTGTCCTTTTCATGGAGGTGGGATTGTACTCACAGATCCCATTGCTCCATGACCTCGTTTTTTCTACCTCCACTAATATCTGATCTCATTTTTCGGCACCAAGATATAATACATTACGGCTTTGAAATTGATATTCAAAGCTAAGTGTATATACCATTCCACAATTTTATTAGAGCTTCCTTGAGAAAAAAAACAATTAATTACAAAGCCTCAGAATTCAGGTAATATGACATGAGGAAATCTGTTTTTCAACATCAGATTATGATAAAAATTTGAAAACCATTAACATTTGGTTATTCAACTTTGAAATATAATCTCATTTGTTAAATTAAAAAGGCATGTTTTTCCACAGCTCACTTTCTGTTAATCTGTCATAGTCAGCCTTAATTATAAAGGCTTGTGGTTATCAAAGTAAGGGAATAGTAAGCGATTGTTATGGTTATAAGCCACAACAGAAAACAGATCCTTGTTAATAGTGTAGCTCTGATGCTGAGCATTCGTAAGTTAAGCTCTGGCAGTCAAAGACCTTTACACTAGTGGGGTCATTCCAGTACAAACCAGACTGGACAGAATGAAGCCCATGAAGTGATTGCATTGAATGTAAACGTGATATTTTAGAAGCAGGTATGCAGGTGCAGTAGGCAATCAATAGAGCTAGAAATGCTCTCAGTTTGCTTCCAGTGACTTTTCAAAACTGTTGCAAATGGCTTTTTGATCAAATGTGGTCCAACTTTAACCTCCAGGACAACATTGGCCACAATACCATGCAAACCTGCCGAGGAAATCTCTGCAAGATACATCAGATCATCAACATAGCTATGACCATCACATGTGGGGACACCACCCACCACACTGCAGATACTCATGTGACTCGGCCAAAGTTATCCATCTCATACGCTACAGGCAAGGATGCCCCGGGGGACAGTATATTGACGAAACCATGTCGACGCTACGACAACAGATGAATGGGGACCATGCAACAATCGCCAGACAGGGATGTTCTCTCCCACTGGGGGGATATTTCAGTGGTCAACGGCATTCAGCCTCAGATCTTTGGATAAACATCCTCCAAGACAGACTTCAGGATACATAACAATTCTCTCTCTCTCTCTCTCTCTCTCTCTCTCTCTCTCTCTCTCTCCCTGCTGCAGACACAGACACACACATATAAATGTATGGGATGAATTTGCATTTGCAGATGTATTCTAGTTTGTTCAAAAAGCACACAATTTGTAGACAGTCAATGTGGCATTTGATAACTTCCTACTTTGGAAATAAAACCAGCCTAACTCCAGGTTAAAACACAGACAGGTTTTAATAAGGTCTCACACCTAAAATGCATTGTCTGGCCTGAGAGGTCGCCTCTTGTATACAGTGATAAGACCTTTAGTTACCTTGTGGCAATGACTTGAAAGAAACTCTGGGATTTGCATTTTAATCAATTGAAATCTGCATCTCCTTTCTAACTGATTAAAGATTTAACGGGTGGGAGTCAGCCAGTTATTTTAGGTTTCTACAATACATTTGCATCAGTTGTATGATCATTTGATCTTTGACTGATAAATTCTGAGTCTTGATGTCTCCTCTCTCACTACGCCTCATGAAGGAATAATGCTCCAAAAGCTCATGCTTTCAAATAAACCTGTTGGACTATAACCTATCGTTGTGAGATTTTTGACCTTGTCAAAGCCAGTCCAAGACCCACACCTCCATATCTTAACCTCTGCTGTGCAACTTCAATAGAGAGGAAAAACAATTTGTGAATGATCGTCAGGTCAAGGATATAACTCTGTCTGGAATGCCTGTCGTTTTCCAACGTAAAAAGTTTATGTAACTACCAGACACCAGAATTTGTCTTAATGCCTACTGACCAGGCAAGTAAGAGAGAAAATTTTACACGGATGTACAGCAAACTGTTGGCATATAGTAGGGATTTTGGTGCACTGAACCAAGATATCAGGCAAATAATGAACAAGGAGCAGTGTTCTTCACAAAAATACAGGTATATACAAGACAAATGCATTTTGAGTTATTACAAAATCTAGTAGCAGTTGTTATCTTATTGATACAATACATCAATTGATTTTCCTAAGAGAGGAAACATTCAATAGTTCCATGGCTTTAAAAGAAAGAGTACAGTATGTCATATTATTTTAAGCAACTTGTATCTTTACAGAATGATTGTGTTATGAAGCAAAGGTTGACCGCCTCTGATAACTAAAACTGAGACGCCCATAAATGCTCATCTCACCTCATAATCTGTTAAAGAACATCGGAAAAGTGGCATAACCTGCCTTTCACCTCCAAATTGATGATAAAAGTGTGGTTAAATAAAATGAAATACTTTCGCTCACTCTATAATCAACAAGTAACAATTTATTTATCTAACTTTAACAGAGAACCAATTACACAGAACTACTAACAAACTAAACAATTTCCCCTTAAATACTAACTATTCCAAAATAAAACAAAACTCTTAATGATCTGCTGTTCCAATAAATACCAGTCCCACGTACATAAACAGAATCTTAAAGAAACTTAAAACTTAGTCTCTCGAAATTACAGCCTGGATACATTTTCCAGAATGTTTGGTGCCTTCTCTGCTGTTCTTCAGTCAGGAACACCTTTCTCTGTTGAAATCTGGTGTCAGCAATACTAGCGAAAGGTGCCGCTGTACCTTTAGTCAGATAATAGTTTTCTGAGAGTTTACAGAATTCTGTGAGAGCCAGTGATTTTCTCTTTAGGGCTGGTGGTTGTTAAATCTAACAGATAGCATTTCCTCTCATGCTGATTTTCAACTACCCTCTTCTTTTATACCAATGATGACCTATCAATTTCTTAGAATAAGAATGGTCGCCAAAAACATCAGATTTAAATTTAATGGGTTTTCATTCTTTAAGTGCCTGGTTAAAATTAAAAGGCTGATATTCAAATTGGTTGCCTTGCTAACAAAATAAACTACTGCCTGGGTTGCGAACCACACAGCTTTTTGATACAATGTTTCAATTTCAAGAGCACTCTGTGCATTTGCAGACATTTTTAAAAATATCTCCAAGCCTAGGAAAAGTACATTATCTTTTGAAGGGATCACGCACTCTTCTCCCCACCATTTTACAAACATCAAATTCTAACATCCTGCCTTTCAATTCACAAATACTCTACCCAACTTCACAACTACTGCTGGAAGAAAGCAATATTAATGTCTACGTTTGAGCTACACAGAGATATATATACATGTCAGCCCCAAACCTGGAATCTATCAATTTTCATAGTATGTAGAATACTTTGGCAGGTTTGACAGGTTAATAACTTTGTTAACATTGAAAGGAGCTCCCAGATGAGTAGAGGCTTTGAAACTAATGCCCCTGGAAATTTGCTGAGTAAAGTAAACAAGGACACACTGATATAGGATAATAAAATGTGAGGCTGGATGAACACAGCAGGCCCAGCAGCATCTCAGGAGCACAAAAGCTGACGTTTCGGGCCTAGACCCTTCATCAGAGAGGGGGATGGGGTGAGGGTTCTGGAATAAATAGGGAGAGAGGGGGAGGCCCACTGAAGATGGAGAGAAAAGAAGATAGGTGGAGAGGAGAGTATAGGTGGGGAGGTAGGGAGGGGATAGGTCAGTCCAGGGAAGACGGACAGGTCAAGGAGGTGGGATGAGGTTAGTAGGTAGGAGATGGAGGTGCGGCTTGGGGTGGGAGGGAGGGATGGGTGAGAGGAAGAACAGGTTAGGGAGGCAGAGACAGGTTGGACTGGTTTTGGGATGCAGTGGGTGGAGGGGAAGAGCTGGGCTGGTTGTGTGGTGCAGTGGGGGGAGGGGACGAACTGGGCTGGTTTTGGGATGCGGTGGGGGAAGGGGAGATTTTGAAGCTGGTGAAGTCCACATTGATACCATTGGGCTGCAGGGTTCCCAACGGAATATGAGTTGCTGTTCCTGCAACCTTCGGGTGGCATCATTGTGGCATTGCAGGAGGCCCATGATGGACATGTCATCTAAAGAATGGGAGGGGGCGTGGAAATGGTTTGCGACTGGGAGGTGCAGTTGTTTATTGCGAACCGAGCGGAGGTGTTCTGCAAAGCGGTCCCCAAGCCTCCGCTTGGTTTCCCCAAGTCAGACTTTCCACATTAAGCAGAGGTTCACCTGCACATCTGCCAATGTGGCATACTGCATCCACTGTACCCGGTGTGGCTTGCTCTACATTGGGGAAACCAAGCAGAGGCTTGGGGACCGCTTTGCAGAACACCTCCGCTCGGTTCGCAATAAACAACTGCACCTCCCAGTCGCAAACCATTTCCACGCCCCCTCCCATTCTTTAGATGACATGTCCATCATGGGCCTCCTGCAGTTGCACAATGATGCCACCCAAAGGTTGCAGGAACAGCAACTCATATTCCGCTTGGGAACCCTGCAGCCCAATGGTATCAATGTGGACTTCACCAGCTTCAAAATCTCCCCTTCCCCCACTGCATCCCAAAACCAGCCCAGTTCGTCCACTCCCCCCACTGCACCACACAACCAGCCCAGCTCTTCCCCTCCACGCACTGCATCCCAAAACCAATCCAACCTGTCTATGCCTCCCTAACCTGTTCTTCCTCTCACCTATCCCTTCCTCCCACCCCAAGACGCACCTCCATCTCCTACCTACTAACCTCATCCCACCTCCTTGACCTGTCCGTCTTCCCTGGACTGACCTATCCCCTCCCTACCTCCCCACCTATACTCTCCTCTCCACCTATCTTCTTTTCTCTCCATCTTCGGTCCGCCTCCCCCTCTCTCCCTATTTATTCCAGAACCCTCACCCCATCCCCCTCTCTGATGAAGGGTCTAGGCCCAAAACGTCGGCTTTTGTGCTCCTGAGATGTGTTCATCCAGCCTCACATTTTATTATCTTGGATTCTCCAGCATCTGCAGTTCCCATTATCACTGACACACTGATATAGGATCAGCTTGTTGAAGGGTTGTGTTTTATTATTCCTCTTTCAGCCTTCTTGGTACTAGGCAAGTATAGCAAGTCTAAAGTGTTCTGTGTCAACCCTGAGCTGATCACACCAAAATCTTGGAATCTAGAACTCACTGCCTGCAAGAGTGATAAAGGCAGACACTCTCATAGTATTTAAGCAGTATTTAGATGCCCACTTGTAATGCCAAAACATACAAGGCTATGGACCAAGAGCTAGATAATGGGACTGAATAGTTGTGTTTATTTTTGACCAGCGTAGACTTGATGGACAAAGGCCCTTTTTCTGTGCTATAGACCTATTAGATTGTGCCTGATTGTTAACTGTCAATCTTTGTTTACCTTTAAATCAGGCAGGTTATTGATTTCTCAAGGCAATACCTGTAGCAATGAACCAGAGAATGATCATTACCATTCAGTGTTTGTTTGGGAATAAGAAGGGCCCTTTAGCTTCCCGTGCAAAGTAACACTGTGGTACCCAAATTTCCTTGTTGTTTGATGGTCATGATGTACATCCCAAAGACTGGTCGATTGTATTAAACAGTTTATCCCTTTGGATGTTTGAAACACGGAATGTACTGAACCTTTCCAATTAGTCCATGCCTGCAAACTTCACAATACAGTATCCAGTATTAGATGTGATCCTAGGATTGGACAACATATGCCCGAATGTGTGAAGAATTACACTGATAACCAAGTTCAGATGGTCAGTGATAATGGGAATTGCAGATGCTGGAGAATCCAAGATAACAAAGTGTGGAGCTGCATGAACACAGCAGGCCAAGCAGCATCTCAGGAGCACAAAAACTGATGTTTTGGGCCTACACCCTTCATCAGAGAGGGGGATGGGGAGAGGGTTCTGGAATAAATAGGGAGGGAGGGGGAGGCGGACCAAAGATGGAGAGAAAAGACTTAGGTAGAGAGGAGAGTAAAGGTGAGGAGGTAGAGAGGGGATAGGTCAGTCCAGGGAAGACGGACAGGTCAAGGAGGCGGGATGAGGTGGTAGGTAGGAAATGGAGGTGCGGCTTGAGGTGGGAGGAAGGGATAGGTGAGAGGAAGAACAGGTTAGAGAGGCGGATACAGGCTGGGTTCATCTAGCTCCACACTTTGTTAAGTGCAGATGGTCAGTTGGGTTTACTTGTCCTTTCAGATATTCACTGGCTTTGTTGCATGACTTCCTTAGATCTGATAACAGCCTTGCACAACTGCGCAAACCGTCAACGCAAACTCCCTCACCCCAAACCTAGGTGAGAAACCGTAAAGCAATTTGGAAGTCCGTCCATGAAGGCAGTCATTGGGGAAGACATGGTAAAGGTTGGGCATAGGGAGTTGTAGATTATTGCCTTGCTTTTTATTAATTGTTTATATGAGAGGCTGCTGGAAATGACATCTGGCAAGTTAACCATCCTAGTGAAACATTGTGTTTGTGTTACCTTTTAACCCCATTTGCCACAATATATTTTTGGCAATCACTACTTGAAAATATCCCACATCTCAGTGTATTGTGTTGATGCCCACCCCCCTCAAAATTAATGTGTATTTAAAAAGGAGACAGAACTTCAAATACACACCAATTAAAGAATTGCAATGATGGATATCATGTCACACATTTGACCACAGTGCCATAGACCAGAATTCGAACCTAAACTTGATGCTAGGTAAATAGGAGCAAAGGAAGAAGCTAACCAATAATGTGATGATAGTCAACAGTCACCAGCAACATCATTCGAGATGAAACAGATTGTGTGTTACTTGTAGAAACATAGGAACATGAATCAGTGATTCAGCCCCTGCCCAACTCTCTCTTGATCTGTTGTGCAAGGGAATTGAGATCCTGGAGTACTATTGTAATGATGTCATGAACGCGCACGTCACTGAAAATAAATCCCATAGCATGGGCAGAATTAGATTTCACATTAGAATGAGTGCCCTGGAATACCTCTACACCAGGCCATACTACAACATTGGCATGAACACCCAAAAGAAGATGTATCTTAGATATGGAGCATTCTAAGTCAGATCCTAATATTATTAACATTACCATGTATGACAGTATGCAATGTAAAAGTACAAAAAAATGATGATGTCTCAGCCCAAAGAGAGTCCTCAATTCTGCCGTCTCGCCAACCAGTTCCTACAAAAGCCAAACCTGATGTGGCATCAAACTACATGGTAAAAAACAATTAGGTCGATACCTCAATTTCATTTCTGACCAAACAGGTATATTTTAAATTCGATTACTAAAATCTCTCATTTTTGTGCAGCACTTCCAAATTGACAATACCGTCAAATTATGCTCAATGCCTTATTCATCATAATTCATCTCTCAAATTCTTAAAGCAACAATACTGGCATTTATTGCAAGAACCATGTAGAATTACTGATAATGTTGCAATATATTATCGAAATACATTTAATTTGCAGCGTACCAACAGAATTCTTGCCAATAAGGCACAGTACACAGCTGCAGAGCATTATACTCATAAAATATACAATTGTAATTTTCATGATTTAATATAATACAGTGAGATATGAAGCCAGCATACAAAGTATTCACAACCATGGAAACATAGTTCTGAATCATATATATTCTCCGCAGAAATTTTTAAAAATATTAAAATCCCCTGCTGGCTTGTCATGATACTCATGTGAAAATCTTGTTTGCTCCTTAAACTACTACACAAATCTCCTTTGATAACAGGACTGGTATTTTTAAAAGCAACCTGTCAAACATTTCGGATAACATGATTAAAGCCTTCACTTCTACACAAGCCTTGCAAATCGAGGAAATTATACCTGTCACAGTAGCTTACCATTATTAACACTACTTTTTTTGATCTAGCTAAGTTATTAAAATGCACAAAGGCACTACAAATGAAGTTAATTAACACTAGGGCCTGTAACTCAAGCAACAACATCTTTTAAGTTAAAATTTAAGACTGGTTGATTAAAGAGAGAGGCATTTAAACATAAATTATGGCCAGATTTGCACAAGAATGGAAGCACAAGCTGACGCTTCTGGGAGTGACGCGCAACTTCAAATGTAAAGAGTAAATCCATTAAACAGGTCTAACGTAGAAACATAGAAGACGGGAGCAGGAGGAGGCCATTCAGGCCTTCGAGCCTGCTCTGCCATTCTTCACGATTATGGCTGATCATCCAACTCAATAGCCTAATCCTGCTTTCTCCCCATAACTTTTGATCCCTTTAGCCCCAAGTGCTATATCCAGCTACTTCTTGAATACATTCAATGTTCTAACATCAACTATTTCCTGTGGTAATGAATTCCACAGGCTCACCACTCTTTGGTGAAGAAATGTCTCCTCATGTCCACCCTAAATGATCTCCCCTGAATCCTCAGATTGTGTCCCCTGGTTCTGGACACACCCACCATCAGGAACATCCTCCCTGCATCTACCCTGTCCAGTCCTGTTAGAATTTTATAAGTCTCTATGAGAGTTCCTCCCTCATTCATCTGAACTCCATCAAAATACAATCCCAACCTAGACAATCTCTCCTCATTCGTCAGTCCCACGATCCCTGGAATCAGCGTGGTAAACCTTTGCTGCACTCCCTCGAGAGCAAGGGCATCCTTCCTCTGGAAAGGAGACCAAAACTGCACACAATATTCTACGTGTAGCCTCACCAAGGCCCTGTATAACTGCAACAACATATCCCTGCTCCTGTACACGAAGCATCCCACAATGAAGACCAACATACCATTTGCTTTCTTTAACACCTGTTGCACCTGCATGCTTACCTTCAGCAACTGATGTACAAGGGCGCCCAGGTCCCACTGCGTACTCCCCTCTCCCAATTTTCAGCCATTCAGGTATGAAGTAATTCAAATGCAAGTCATGAAAATTGAGATGCTGCATCTCACAGTTCTCTTTCAGAGCCAATATCACTGTGAATTCCCAGAAGTTAGGAAGTGGTATCTGCATTCAACAAAGTGAAAAGTTCCAGGAATATGGAATCACACTTTGTTTTCCACTGTATTGCATTATCAAGCACCCTCTGGTCACAGATTGGGAATATTACAGATCCTCTAATTCAAACTCTACAATATTCCTTAACCAGTTCATATTTTCTCATACAGTCAATCATTATTGTAGTCCACCTCAGCTGCCTTTCTAGGTCTGCCAGATCATGTTGAACTTTCAGTAATTTTATACATTTAACACCTTACCGTTAAATATGTCCCATACTGATTCTACTTTGAAAGTCTAGAGCTGAGATTGCATGTCAGTTTGAAGTAGCCTGAAAGCAAACACAGTGTGCAAACTCACCACACCACCCAATTCCTTGAAATCAAATTTCTAAAGGATGTTCACACTGAATAAATAGCTGAAATTAAAGCAGAATTCATCAGAAAACTTTGAGCAGCATTAGCAAGCAGGATTACTTCCTGACCTTTCAAATGTTTCACTTTGCTTCACTCCAAAGCAGGCCTCTCTATCCTCTGCCTTCTACTCTATTCTTACCTTGCTTCGTTTAATCTTGATGAGTATCATCTCATCTTTCAACAGCAAATAAGCACCCTACAGCCGAACTGTACAGTTTGTTCAATTTCGGATCATAACCTCTGCTTCAATTGTCATTGATTTTGTTTAACATTTACACCTCCTTGAGACGCATCCGTTTTTTAAACTTGACTTGGTTGTCACCATTTTTTGGCCTTGCACTATTATCACTTTTGTTATTTAATTACTGCTGTCTTCAACCACTTCACAGATCTTTCCCTCACTTCCTTTCCATGTCTCATCCTCCCCTGCCTCTGTACTTGTTTTAAATTTTTTGTCTCTAAATTTCCCTCGTCCTAGTAAAAGGTTACCAACCTGAAACATCAAATTGGAGGTTACAGGGGATGCAAGGGGCCTCCAATGTGGCCAAAATGATGTCAAAGCCCTGATTCCAGCATTTCTCTTCCCCTGAAACCTGGCACACACCATTTTACCAATATGGAGTTGCAGGAGGCTGAAAGGGATGAGCTTCCAGTTTGCGCCCCCTTGGTGCACATGTACAGGTCCAGCTGCCTTCAAATGGATGCTATTTTCATTAATTGGATGTGTATTTGAGCAAAAGATCGAAAGCTGCTGGGGAAGTCATTGAGATAGTTTGGATACCAGATAGGTCCAGGCAGCCAAGCTGAAGAGGCAAATTTCTCATTAGAAGAGCACATCAGAATTGGTAAAAGTAGGCATGGCTGTGCATAGTGAAGTTGTCAATGCATTTATTCTCGGAGATTTTTATTGTTTTGGAAGAATGAAACATTCTACAAATGAAAAAAAAAACATTCAGCACCTGAAATGCATTAAATTGTCTGTTGACACAAGCCTGAGGGCTGTCATTGTAGAATCCGTGCTACAAGACTGATTCCATTACCTGTTATTATCACAGTGATGGTCCTGTCAAATTCACACTTTGACAATTCTAAATCTTTGCTGTGGAGCTATGCACACAAAGATGTATATGGGATCAAATACATGAATGCGAAATTTGCTTCCATAAGCAATTCACTACTATAAGGAATTTAGATGTATTCAATACCTTCTTATGAGTGGTGTTACTTTAACAAAGAGGTCATTGATGAACATCTAGAACTTTATTTCATTTTGTTCCAGCATGATTCTTGACAGCATCCATGGTAGACACTAAGTGAGTTGGCATCAAGGGCCACTAGTTGAGTTAGCATGGATTAAGTTTGGGGAGTGTGTGGGAGCTGAGTGGCTGTCTGAGATAAGGGCTACTTTTTGTTACTCTGCTTTTATTAAAACTGGGACAAAGTCCTTTCATAAAGCTTGTTTCCGAACCTGGGGACCCTTGTGTCTCTCTCTGAATTCATCCTGGCTGTAGTAGGTCAGATTTCAGTTTACACCAGCTCCTGAATTAGAACAAGTGGCATTGATGTTCTTTCTCCCAAGTTGGGTTTACGGATTCTGGAATTTTCCAGTGCTCTCAATTAAGAATCAACCCTCTCTGCCAGTAAACTCTGTTCCTCTCTCCACAGCTCCTGCCTGGTCTCCTGTTTCTGTTTTACTACTCAACAATACATGCAGTTAACAAACATTGAATGTGAACATCCCAAATAAAGCATTGATTTTGCGACTCAACCTGTAATAGAATATAATATTGCCTCTGACATATTCAACTGTTACCAGATGCATCATAGTTATGTAGTGTGATTAAAGTGACTGATCAACTCTTACCTGCCACTTAAAGCACCAGGTCTCTTTCGGCAAACAACAGTTGCAATCGAGTGTTTGCCCCCATTTCCCATTTCCTGTTTAACTTCCCACAAGTTTGGGATGCTGGGTCTGACATTAACAATCTTCACACCCTTCTTTGCTTTTGCCCTGTTTGGAGAAACAAAACCATGAATCAAACAGTTCATAAATTAGATTAATGACTAGATTAATGATTAGCTTAATTCTGAAGCTCTGAAAAGTAAAAGCAAATATCCAGAAAATCTCTTGGCATCTTCTCTCAAGGCTCTGACAGTAAGGATAGATCAGGAGAAAAGCTGAAATGGGTAACACACTGCACTGATGGTGTACAGGCTTGAAGAATGGGAGGCAGCTTTCCCACAGTTTGCTCTGATGTTAGTAGCAGCAGTATTCAGCTGAAACCAGCCAAACCAGCACCAGAGATTGGGGAATTTTAAACACAGATTATAACAAGTGTGAAAACATTCCCACCATATTTAATAGTTGTTTAAAAACCACTTTACTAGTAGCTGGCCCACAAATCAGATTGAAAAACATGGTGATTTTCTGCCCATTGGTCTGCGATTAGCTGGTCTCCAAATTAAATGGAACAGGCAGGAGTAGGATCATTTTTAAAGTTTTTACATCATGCAAATAAAAATTACTGAGAAACTAGTGTCTTCCCCAGTGAAGTTCAAATGGCTCTGAATATTTTTATTTTTGAGTTATTTTCAGTGATTTTCATATCATATTAACCAAAGGCGAAGTATACCCTCATTCAAACTATTTATTTCATGATTTTCATTCAATTAATAAAGTTGCACCTGGTTATCACTTTAAATACAAGAAGGAATGAAATTAAAAAGTACGTTCTGCTACACTGCCCAATTGCAATTGTCCAAGAACGATTTTACAGTTGTGATGTTGCAAGTGAATTCAGGAAGAGACTGACCAACAACTTTACTTTGTAAGAATAGGGAACACAAAATTGTTATTCCAGTGCTGATGGAAGGAGTGCTGCTGAATTCGAACACCTCAGTCCCAAAATCCACCATCTCTGTTGGATCTATTTCTCTAGTACACGCTGACCTACCTTAAACACTTAACTGCCCTCCATGTAATCTTGCACCCTACCCAGCCAGTGCTCCACTCCCACCCCAACTAGCACCCTACCTACCTGCCATAGTCTTTACCTGGCGTGCTACACCCAACCAACCAGGCATCCTACCAGCTGACACCCTACTCACCTGACACAATACTTACATGGCACCTACCCCCTCCTCACCACCAACCATCTGACATCTTGCTCTTCCTGCACTTAATATTGCCCTTAATCCTAAAGACTTAGCCATTTTGACAGCAGCTTTCAAAATGGCTATCAAGATCTTTCAATTCAGTATAGAGCAGCTGACTGCTGTGAAAAGTGAACTTGGCTTGCTTTCCTCTGACAATCCAGACTACAAAAGAGCTGTCAGAATTTAAATATGGCTCTGCATTTCTGAGGCTGTCCAAATGAGAATCTCCTGTCAGAAATGAGGATCTCTCTTTTTCCATCAAACAAAAGAGCTGGAGTGCCAGTCTGCATGAGATCACCACTCCTCGAAGTCTGGCCCATTGCAATTTCAAGTGTGATATCAGCTGGATTGCATTCATGAATTCAAAACAAGCAACAATTTTCACGAAATTACAAAATATCAGTTTGTGTCAATGTTAATCCAAAACAACCATCATCTGAAAATGGTATAATCTATATCTTTTATTAAATCCCAGTTAATCATCAGCTGGAGTGGCTTGCATGTCTGGCTGAAATAATGGTGTATAAGATTTGAGAGACCCTTCACATGATTGTATATCAGAGCTTACCAAACTTTTCCCCACTGTGACCCCATTCCACAGCTTGACAATTGCTATAATCCCACACAAGAACTCTAGAGGTGGAGGGCAACGTCTTTGTAACCCACAGACCCTGAGAAAGAACCTGCCCATATTCCTGTAACATTCAAATTCTGGTCTGAAACATTCAGGGATTGCCTGTCCTTCTAGTTACAAATCACTACTCAATGTGCTCAATAGTTTATCAAATCCATTCCAACTTGTATAAGTGTCAATGCTTACTAGAGGTTTTGGGTTTAATTGATCATAGCCTTGGCAAAAGAAAACTTAATGATTTAAAGGGTCATTTCAGGTTAAAAATCAAAATGGGATGAAGATTACCGCACTCCTGTGACCCTTTGCGGAAATAGTCAAGGGATTTAATGCAATGCATTCAAAGCTGGATCGTTCTCATCTTTAAGTGTGTCCCAATGTGCTTTTTCACAAATGGAGAAAAATCAATAGGTGGCAGATGATGAGAAGTCTTGACATCCAAGGGAGGTTGATAGCTACTATTGAACACAACTGGCAGATCAGATATGGAAAATCACAGGAACCTCAACCAGAGCTACAAATCTTCTCAAAACTCCTAAAATCACAGGAGTTGATCTAACCCTTTTTATGGTTGACAGTTTGGGTATTTAGCTGAAGAAGATGATTGTTATGTGTGAAGCTGTGAAATGGCTCTTGCTGCAATTTTATGCAGTCCCTAATAGGAGTCGGATGACAAAAATAAACATTGCCTTCCCAGGGTAGATGTGGATTTTTTTTTAGACATCTAGAAAGATGCCATGGAATGGCTTCCTGGCATTTACCACTTTAAATTAATTCTATGCCCATAGCACTGCGTGCACTATGCACTGAACAAAGTGGAATATCGGTAAAAATGAATTGGAACTAGCCTCCTGAAGTTTTATGACACTGTAATACTCAAGCTGAAGTGTCATGGATGTGGATGGTAATTTAAGCTCTGGGTAATAGTTTAAGACTGTTGTAAAGACCATGCTTTTTTAAAATTTTCAGCATTTTTGTTGCGACCTGAAATGGGAAAAGGATATTTTAAAAACCAAGGATTATTGAAGGATTGCTGCACATTTTTAAAGCAAGTAAGTTGACACTCACTGTAAGGTACTGTTATACAGCCTCTTGTTCAAGCAGTACTGGAAGCCTCGTTTGCAGATGAGCTGGAATCAAGCAGTGTGCAAGAACGGATGGTTGGCTAGCAACAGGTAGATTATTGCAAACTGGTCACTAGTCAACAGACCAATGACAAAGGCCTTCTGCCTGCCAATAACTATGTGATTAGCTCCAGGTACCTGAGCAGCTTGTGGGTATGAATATTTGGGCAGAAACCATTGGACCTCGAGAGGAGAAGGAGCTATTTATTGTTCCGAAGGAAAAAGCTTCTCAGACCTGAAAATAGATACTTTACTTCTGCATTCCAGTTACTGGAGGGTATTACTTTTAACTTAAGTCAAAAAAAACTCTATGGGTGGGAACAAGTCACCTTCCATTTCCTACAAACAAGCAAAAGTATCTGGAGAAATAGGATCGAAATGTAGTGTTCTGATAGTACAAGAATCAGCTCAGCAAACATTGAGAGCAGGGACCAATGAAATGGGTTGCCAAACTTTCACTCCAACCATTAAAACATTTTCATTATCCTGTGTGCGCACATGTCTGTGTGTGTATGCAGGCGCATGCGCCTATGTGTGCACGTGTGTGTGTGTGTGTGTGTGTGTGTGTGTGTGTGTGTGTGTGTGTGTGCACGTGTGTGTGTGTATACATATGTGGGTTTGTATATGTGTATGTGCATGTTTGTGTGTGCATGCACGCGCAGTTGGAGTTTATTAGCAATTTAGAGTTTTAACAATAGTTATCTGTCAAAGGTTCATAAGTGTTTATCTATTGTTCGAATTTATTTATTTGTAACAAATACTCATTCTTACTAAGTACAGAAATCTGATCCATGCTTCTTGTCAATCTGGGACTAAAAGACTGGTAAAATTAGGGGAAGTCTCCATACTTTTGAAAACTTTAACTCTTGTCACAACTTGGGGAAGAGTGGGCCTTGATTTCCAATGTGTCAGCCCAGTGAGGCAAAATACTTTTGACATTGGATCAGTTGCTGTTTATAAATCTCTCCTGATCTTCATTGAGGGAATGGAAATTTTAATTGAGAGACAGATGTCAGAGTTGGCCAATTTAAAATGCTTGTTTTTGCACTACAGCCCAACAAAATTACCAGCCAACTTCATAATGGCTCTGATTGATGCCTCAAAATGCTTTACATGGACACATGCCTCATGTATCACCATTAAACAACACACCAACTACCAACACACAATTCCTGACACCATGGCAGAGGCAAGGGGCCATCTTCCCACCAATCTGACAATTGTATGTTCTGCCAGATCTTAGCTAACGTCACAAACCTCCCTTTTCTTTACTTTTAAAAAGCGATGAACTTTTGTTCAAAATCAGATCATGACACTTCAATGTATTTCAATCCTGCTCCCCTTTTCAGGTGAATTTCAAAATGAGGTAGATAGACATTTTTAACAACCAGTTATCCAGCTTTTAAATAACAGTAGAGAGGTAATCTGGTCTGAAACAAACACAGCTGTGGCGATGGTAACAAGGTCAGTCGGGTGGACCTAGTTTTCTGATTGGACCAGATTAATAACCCCAATCAGGGAGCCCTGGCTGACAGATATGAACAGGAGTCTCTCACATCTGCATTGCCCCATCAGGTTTTGCTTTCTACTGTTTTGCGGCCACATGGGCGTTTTTCCTGATGGTGGAAATATTGACTAAAACTATTTGAACAATGGTGTCTTCCACTGAGTCTCTGCACTTGCACACACAGAACATAGGTGCTGTGTGAAAAATAAGCATTACTGCTGTGTTACAGTAGTGTAGGGGTAACAAAAAAAATACAAGCAGGGGATTTAGCATCTCCTCAGTTCAGGGGACTGACTCCGAGCTGGCAGGCCACAGACAATGTACTGTGGGGAAAGTTCCTAATAATAAAAAAAACAGGAGCTTCAGACATCCAATTCACTCTGAGAGCTGGCACCAATTCAAGCATTATGCACGTGTAAATGAAGGACAAGTTGGTGATGGGATATTGGCCTCTGTGGAATCATTTCAACTGTAGCTGCTACCGAGGTGTTCTTTGGCTGTCTGAACACTTGTCAGCTGCACAGCATTGGCCATCTGCTTTATAGACAACCCCTCCATGTCCTGCTTGAGCCACAAAACTGATGGAGTCAAATTCGAGAAAGTGTTGTGCTTTGCGTGGATCTGGATGGTAATGTTATTCAATTGTTTACATTGGCTCTTGTCAAACTCCAAGCATGATCAAATGAAATCTCCAACGGTGTTTTTTCCAATTTTCCACTATAAACTTGGCAAACATCTCGAGTAACAGCATAAGCGACATTTCCTGCATTTCTTCAGCTTTCAATTGGTGTAATGGAAATTGCAACTCCCACCCTTCAAATGTAGTAGAATCAGATCAAACAAAATCCACTGCTTCAGTTGGATTTATCAAAATCAATTCTGACAGTTTGGGTGCTGAAGAGCTGCTACAGTTGGGTTTGATGATAAAGGTTTTAAAACCACTCAAAAAAAAGTGGTCATAACCGAACTAGATTTGGGAAATTGAGGAAGTGGGGACAGGACGTCTAGAATTCACACTGAACTTCACTGTTTGTAGGAATTATTGGGATACCAGACCATCAAGATGGACCTTTCACCAATTAAAATAAACAGGTATTGTTCAGACAGATTAATATATGAGGGCTTTTATCTTTTAACTCTTAATAGCCTAACAAGACTACAATGAAGCCACAGTCCCCTGTTTTATATAAAAATGGAAAATTCCCATTACAGCAAAATGAGAGCTGACTATGTGCACATTACACAAGTCAATGTAAGCGCTGCCTGCAGGGTTAACAAACATTGTTAGTCAAAAGCTTGACGTGTGTATTTCCCATGAATTTTGAAAGAGAATGTGGCAATAAATTTAATGGTTTTCATTTATAGAAATAATACAACTAATTTATTTCTTACTAGCAAGTGCAAATATATACTGTTTGTCATGTGATGTTGTGTTGCTGACATGTTTTTTAACTGGTATGCTCAAGCTGTGAATTATGGATGAGGTCCTATCACTTTAATGCTCACACTCTAGATCCTGAGATGGTGATGCCTTCATTAGCTTAATTTGTCTCAGAGGAAGAATCCCACTTCTATACCTCTTCAATGGCCAGACCAGAAGTTGGACCTATTCATATGTTACTGTTTGTGCATTTAGGTCTTTGGACCAAGACATTATGATTTAAAATTGAATATCTCAAAAAACTTTTCTAAAATTAAATAATTATGTCCTCAGGTAGTGATAATATCAAACTATATTTATCCAAATCATTTGCATAGATAAATCCAAACGCTCCTTGATGGTCACTGGCAGGGAATAGGAAACAGACTTGACCCCAAGCTCAAACACTCAAATTTCAGGCTAATATTACACAAATCTACAGTAATTTTATTTGAAATTTCTTTAACAAATGTAGATGCTTAAACCCGAGATTTAAAGAAAACACTGACCTGAAATCCACTGAACAAACTCTTCATATTTTCAGAGTAAGTGCTTTACAAAAGGAGCTTCAGCATGGACACAATTCTAATTCATTAAAAACTTATCATTTTATCAAAAATCAGAACGGCCAGCTGACAGTAAGAATTACTCTACATGCTTAAGCATTTTTTAAAATGTGACTATAGTGCAATAGGCCATTCTGTCCACCATTCAGCATGGCTATGCTGATAATCCTCAATTCCATTCTCCAGTTTTAACCCCATAGCCTTTGATCCCCTCACTGTGGAAAAGTTTGTGTATTTTTCTCAGCCTTGAAGACACGTTAGAACTCAGTCTCAACAGCACTCTGTGGTAAATAATTCCACAGATTCACTACTCTGAGAGAAACAAATTCCTCCCTGTCTATGTTAAACGGGTGACCCCTTGTCATTAGATGATGCCCTCTGATCCTATATTCAATAAGCAAAAACAGTCTCTCTGCATCTGAGCTGACAAGTCTCGTGAGAAACTTATTTGTTTCAGTAAGTTTCTCTCTCATTCTTCGAAACCCAAATGACTCCAACTTTTCCAATGTCTTTACTTTAGTAAGTGGCCTCTTGTGGCACAGTGGCAGTGTCAGGAGGCCTAGGTTCAAGTTCCATCTGCTCCAGAAGTGCGTCATAGCATGCCAAGTTTTTTTTAAAACAATGTAAGAGTCCTCTTTTGCATAATATCAATGCTAACAGCACAATCTCAGAAAGGAAAGAAAGGAAAGTATTAAATAACAGCTCGCTTGTCAAAAACGCATATCAGTTAATTGAAATAATACCTTATAAATTCTTGTCTGTAAATTCCTGCCATTCCCACTGGTCTCATCAGTCTTCAGCCAACTCAGTGATCACGTTTTAGGTCAGCTGACAGTTTGCCTCTTGTCTCCTCACCAGATGACCAATGGTAATTAAGGTTACCAAGAATATAGCTGAACTAGGGGTGCAACCACAGTCATTGCACATTAGCCTGAAGACGGTCTTTGTCACATTGCATAACGGACACATCCATGACAAAGCTGACTGAATGGCACCACAGTCTGCAGTAGGCTTCACCCTGCAGGCCATATTGGTGCTACAGTGGATCTCAGAAATTCACAAAGTATCAATGTTTCCCTTTATTTTCAGTGTACAATTTAGAAGTATTCCTTCAATCTAACAACGTTTAATTTGACAACTGACTTAAGGCAAAATGCTGCAGATATTAAAAATATTAAGTTCACCACAGCACCTAGATATAACTTTCGGATGTAAAACAAAGCAAATATATTTATTACCTACATTACAATGAGGACTAGACTTAATTGCCTATAAAGCACTTTGAGACATCCCAAGGTCATGAAATGTGAATTCCCTTTTGTTCAATCTTGGGTGATAAAATACCTTGCAAAAATCAAAGAAAGAATGTTAGTTTGGATTGAAAGAAAGTTACCTATACAAATGGTGCCCGGTGTCTATTAAATGTTATTACCAATTCTTTGGACTATCTTTAAAAAACCTTGACATTCCCTCCTATACGAATCAGACTCAACACTCCCTACTCCATTGCTTAACAAATGGCAGTGAATAAACTGGTAAATAGGAATCAAACTGGACAGTAAATTGTTTCAAAATAATTGTGGGTGATAAGTTCATTCTGCATTACTTCCTCCATTTTCTTTGCTTCGAATCACATCTCTCGTATAGGAGATAGTGAACTGCTATCTTAACAGCTTGAACCTATAGTTCTTAGCAGGTGTTTAGCATTTCAGCTATGAATATCAAGAAACCATTGTTTCACAAATTTGAAGATGCCATACAGACTCAATGCATTATTGTAGCATGCGCAGAAATGTCAACTGATGTCCAGGAAACCTTTAGTGACTAACGTTTGATAACCATTGTAATTTATAACACTAACTCAAAGGGACTGCCATGTGTATTGGAAGAAGTAACAGTACATAAATATGTTTTTGAGATAGTAGGAACTGCCGATGCTGGAGTCAGAGATAACAAGGTGTGAAGCTGGATGAACACAGCAAGCCAGGCAGCATCAGAGTGGCGGGGCAGGGAAGCTGATGCTTCAAGACTGGACCCTTCTTCAGAAAATGACTTAGTTTAACTGAGAAGCAACAAATAATGATTCCGGTATTTCCGCTATTAATTATTATCACTCAGATTAATAATAACTAATAAAAGCATTGTTATTGATCTCTAAGTAATAGGGAATTGCAAGACACCTATGTCAATTTTACAGAAATATATTCGCCACATTGTTTAAGTATTGTACTTGTGTCTTTTTTGTGCAATTCTTTTTAACTAGTTACATTGTCAAATTTGAAACTAAATGCTCCAAACTCACTCCTGATCATATTTAATTATATTCATGGTGTGAACATATTTAGCCAGAATTTATGGAAACCAACCAATGAACTGCACGATTTGTTAAATTTGTCTTCACATGTTTAATTTCTACAAGATTTTGTGCAGTAAGTTGTTGCAAGTGGGAGATTGAAACAGCACAGTACTCTTTATGAGGCATCTGGGATTTATGAACAAGCCAAACAACCGTGTGCTTCCTTAAGAAAATCAGATTGAAGAATAATTGAAGATTAGAATGGGATCTGCACCCAGAAGGATGAATTAATATTGTGAATTAAATGTCAAGTAACAAACAAAATGAAAAGAGGGACAGAAAGTGTCAATTCGGCAGAAGAGATTAAAAAAAAGCAAAAGGTTGTAGAAACATCAAGATAATTTAGATAATTTTAAAATTACCAATGACAATTACGAAACAAAGGAATAGGATTCAACACCGGTAAAAATTAATTTTCAGTGCCAGAGAGGTTTTTTATCAGTAAAATGAAAAGTTATAACACCATTAAAAGGTTATTTAAACTGAAATGAAAGAAGCTACATATGGACAGGGAACCAGATGATGAGATGCCATTTTAGCTCAGTTTAAATAAGGACAGTAAATTTAATATTTAACTGCACATTTGTGCTCAGCTGTAGTCATTGACCAATTCATGAATAGCATTAGCATCGTCATTATTACACAGCAAATTCTTACCCCTGATCTTTGGAATGTTTGAAAAGTAAGGTTAGAACTTAGGTTAGGAGTAATAATTGCCAATTTATGTGAGTTGGAAAGATCTTAATGCTTCAAGGCTGGAATCATCTGGAACACCCTATTCATCCTCTTTTCAGTCTAACTCTAAGGAAGAGTTCAGGTCCTCCCCTGCATCCAGCTCCAATTGTTTTTATAGCATCATGTAGTGCAGGACTAAGCAGATGGTCACAACATTAGGCACTCCTGCTTGTCCATTCAAGGTTAGTGCTACCCAACCAGTCAAGGTCACAGAAATACATCCTCAAGATTCTACAGGTCTGTTCAATGCAGGGACATAGGAGTCGATGAGCTTGGTGCAACATCTCTCTGCCACCATGGCTAGGTACCAGATGTGGTCAGGAATCACCTTTTTCAGAGAATTTCCCCAACAGTTATCTAGAAAGTCTGGTTGCTGATGAGAGTGCGCAAGAACTGGAAGGAATCACAATATCTGGCTAAGAACAGGGCACTGACTTGCAACATGCTCTTCTTATGGTCATACAGCAGCTGGCCATTCAGTGACAGGTAGCCATCTGTCTGTCTTTAGTACTTTGATGGTTGCATAAGAACAAGTGATGGCTCCTGGACCTGAGAAAATCCATCAGGGGTGGAAAATCCCTGGTGCCTGATTGGCTGATTTGTTTCAGATTGGAAACATACCCCATCCTTTGGCAGAAGACATTGGTGGCCTGCCTGATGGCATGATGAGCTACTGACTGTGAGACAGTACCCATGTCTTCGGTTGATCTTTGGAAAAACGAATATACTTTGGCTGCACACAGAGAGCCACTACAGGGGTCTGGGATGCCTCAAATAATTATAAACAAGTATAATTGTTCAAGAGCAACTGAGCTTTGAGCTGTACAGCCTCCTATAACATTGTTTTTGCAAGGAGCTGACTCTCAATGGCATTCCTGGTGCGTTCCTCCTCTTGCAGCCTTCTGCTGTGCTCCCCTCACCAAGGATGTACAAACAATTCTGCTACAATGCATATTTTGTGAACATGAATTGGTTATAACACGACTAATGAATAGTAAATGCTGTATAGATATAGCAATTTTATACAGCAATTTCCCTGGAACGTGATTTTTGATGGTGATTTTCTGTAGAGCAAGGTCACGCAAGAACACAACCATTGCATTATAGCAGAACTATCTGTATCTGGAAGGTTTCTCCCATCTATTCTACCCATTACCTGCTCCCCGCTGAACTCCCTCAGCTGCCACTTGGTCATTGACGAAGGCTTGCTCTATCAATCTCTGCTAACAAAGGAATGCCTACAGCCTCACATCCCCCTTATGTCTCTATCTCCTTGCTGTTCACAAATACAAACCAGTCAGCAGAGGCAATAATCCTGGTTGATGAGTGAAGGTGATATCTCCATTTCCAAATTACGTCAGCCAATGCATCCGTTTGCTCTCAGGACTCCTCACTGTGTGAAACCTGAGACCCTGCAAGCTCATGCTCACTGCATTTCGGGATTGAGAATTAAAAGGTGCTATTCAAACGTTCCTGAATGAACATGACAATCACATGGCACCACAGTTCCCCCACAGCTCCCCTTGGTAGATAAGCTTGCTCCTTGAAACTATCGGGATGCAGTGAGCTTTCAGTGTTCCAACTGAATATCTTAGCCCCCAGAGCTGGACTTGAACAGACAACTTTCTCACTTGAAGGCCTGTACTATCGACTGATCTACAGGTGGCACTCTGCACAGCTGGATTCACTCTGTACAGTGAAGTGTAGGTAGAACAAGATTTTAATTCAAATATCTTCGCGTGAAAAAAGAACCATGGTGTGAGTCTATGGAAAATATGACCGCCTGGAGCAAAATCCATTGCTCCTGTCTTACTGCGGTCCCACTGTTCACCAATGGATGAAGAAGCATTAGTTTATGACAAAGTAAGTTATCTGTGACAACAGAATGAGACACACACTTCAAAGAAAATACTACAGGAATTAATAAAGTGTGCCTCCCTCCAGACCTACAATGCTTATACTATTCTAAAATGTTCAGCATCAGATTTTCACACCATACCTTTTCACCATTAATACTTGGAGACCTATGAATTTCCAACTTCTGTTTCCTGAAAATCATAATGACTGCAGCTGCCACTGAGAGTTTAATGGGTTGAAGAGAACAGGCCCCTGCAGCTCCTAATTGGTCAAAATGCCTCGTGCTTTAGAAAGAGTTGCATTTACTCTGAGTTTTAACAGGCTTTCAAACAACTACTGTTTGATTTCTACCACATTATTAGCTTTGTGGAGTAATTTGGAAGCCCCATTATTATTTTAGTTTTGTGATGTTTTGAATTTCTCTGCTTATCAAGAAAGGAACAAAAAGAGCTTTCACTATCCTCAGCCTGTGCCAGCATCAAACATTCACAGGCCAGGTAAAGCATTGTTAAATCAAGAATGTCAGCTCTGACTACTGGTCCTATGTCATTTTCAGCGAACAACTCCTCCTGCAAAGATGTAACATTTCTACACAACTTCCAGCTGCTTTATAATAGATATCTCAAGGCTAAAACCTTTGAGTTATGCAGTTCAGTTCGATTAAAAATCTACTTAGATTACTCTTCATAATAACTCAGTTTCAATACAAACAATTCCTTGTCAATTTATTGGAAACATATTTGACTCCACTTCAAGTATGAGCACAAGAGAAAAAAGAAAATCAGAGCAAATGAGAGCAAGAGAGGGATCAGATAAGACGCAACATTTTGAAGGAAGAGTGAGGGACAGAGCAAGTGAGGTCAACAGAGTAACAGAGGAGCACATTTATTTTAATGCTCATGATTCAATTAGATGTGAAACAATGCACACACATCCTAATGTTTTAAGCATCATTTTTCATCCTTCCTTGCTTTTATGGATGGCAAAAAAAATCAACAAAGAGCCTTCTCACTGTATGTAGCAATGCTATACCCATAGAAACAACAATGTTGAGCAAAACATCTTTGGATTAGTGGAAAAGTATGAAGAGGCATTTTCAAGACCTTATAGAGGTTCGTAAAATCATGACGGGCTTGGATAGGATGAATAGTGAAGGTCTTTTATCCCACGGTAAGGGAGTCCAAAATTAGTGGACATGGGTTTAAGGTCAGAGGGAATAGATATGAAAGGGACCTAAGGGGTAACTTTTTCATGCAGAGGGTGGTGTATGAGTGGAATGAGCTGCCAGAGGAAGCAGTGGAGGCTGGTACAATTACAACACGTAAAAGACATCCAGATGGGTACATGAATATTAAGTGTTTAAAGGGATATGGGCCAAATGCTAGCGAATGGGACGGGATTAATTTAGGACATATAGTCGGCATTGGACCGAAGGGTCTGTTTCCATGCTGTGCAATTCTATGGCTCTATGAGAACTGTATAAAAGTTTATTTAGATTAAAAATTCACAATTTTGACTGGATCCTCTCAGGATATCTGTGCTTATAACTGAGGCTGGTCAGAATCCATCAAGTTAAAAAAACGTGCACCAGTTACAACAGGGCCCAATATCCCAGTCTGGGGAAAGGCAGAATTGAAGATGAAATCTAGATATCAATCAGGTCTGAAAGTATAGTCAAATCCTGTTCCGCTACGATTGTGTTCCATTCGTTCCAGATTGTTATGTGCTGGCAGCAGTTATTTCAAGGCTTCTCCATATTTGCTACACAGAACAGGGCATCTCTGGCCTACCTCAGGGCTTTGTGCTGTAAGAATATAAAGCATTACAGAAGCATTGATCTAGCTGAGATACTTAGAAGCAGCCTAAGCCTTACTTACGCCAAGGCAATCAATCCTGACAGGCATCAATTGCCTGTTCTTGAAGAAGGTCGTTACTTTTTGTTTTAATAAATATGTTTGTCTGGAGGGTTGGTGGCTTGATATCAAATTGATAGTGCTCATTCACAGGTATGTTTAAAGTAAAAGGGCTTGGATTTATATAGTGCCTTTCAACATCTCAAAATGTTTCAAAGTGGTTTATAACTGTAGTAGCCGTTTCAAAGTTACATTGTTGGAAACCTGGCAGCTTATTTAGGTACAGCAACTCCCACCAGCCGCATTGAACAATATTGTGACAATGGCCAGATAATCTGCTCCAGCATTAATGATTGAAGGAAATATATTGGCCAGGGCATTGGCACAAACTCCCTTTCTTCAAAGTAGTGCCATTGGATCTCATACCACCTCCAGAATGAATAGTCAAGGCTCTGGATCCATGTCTCATCCAACACCTCTGGCACAGCAGTATTCCCTCAGTACAGCATCACTGTGTCAGCTTAGAATTTATGCTTCCACCTCTAGAATGGGGCTTGAATCCATGTCTTCAGGCTCAAAAGTCACAGTGCTACCAACTGAGCCACAAATATTACAAAACTGTCCATCACTTCGAAATAGTAAGGAGAAAAGTTTGGGCCAAATTTTTTTGTTCAACAAAGTAAATCAGGGTGCTTTATACTTGTGCTGTGCAGATCAAAAATAGTATCCTCAGCATATAATCTAGATCTGATAACTAAACTTACGATTGGAGAAGTTTGGAAATATGATGAAGGAGGCTATTTGACCTGTCGTACCCATCCGTGTGCAAGAGCTGCCAGATCCCTCTATCCCTGCCTTTAGAACAATGCCATTAAGACCATTTTGACTGTCTCTATTCCTTCTGTCAAATTCTGTCACCTTACACTTAGTTCTCTGTATTAAATTCCATTTGCCATTTGTCTACTCATTCTTCTAGCCTATCTCTGGTCTGTTATAGTTGAGACCAAATTTAGCCTCTTTGGCAAATTCAGAAATTTTACTCTGCCTTCCAGGATCCAATTGATTTGTACATAAGTATTTAAAACACAAGTAGGTGGCACTGAGAATTGGGGAGCAGTTCTTTCTGCCTCCTGCAGCATGAACAAAACCCATTTACAATAGTCTGCTGTCTACGTTCTTCAACAAATTTTTTGGCTCTTCTATTCTCTGACCCTTAATTACCTCAGCCAGTCTTTTATGTGGTACCTTATTAAAACCAGATAGAAAGCTTTCATTTGATTTGCTTCAACCTTTTTGTTACTTCATCAAAGAATTCAATTGTATTGGTTAAATACAATCTCTATAACAAATCTGTGCTGCTTTTCTTAACTTAAATCTCTCAAAGAACATCCTAATTATTTCCCTGATTACTATTTATAAATCTTCACTCATCACTGACATTTAACTGATTGACATGCAGTTATAAGGAATTAACATCCTTTTTTGAATAAAGATGTCACATTAGCCACTCTTTAAACCTCCCTCATATCTGGAGAAGATAATGACAAGCCTTCCACTACATCCTTTAGCAATGTAGGATGTAGGACATCCTTTAGCAATGTAGGATGTAAGTCATCCTGAGTCAGTCTTTCCAGTACATACTGTGTATCAATTATCCCCCATCCATTCCCTCCACCATATTCTATTCTACTGATATTTTCCAAGTGTCCTCATCCCCAGTAAATGCCAATACACCTGCTTAGCACCTTCACGTGTGAATCACTTCCTCTGTACCTAATAGGCTTCTTCATGGCCCCTACCACTTTCTTCCTATTTACGTTAGGATCTTTACGTTACCTTTTGGAGAGCAAGTTAATTACTTGCCTCAGGATTTCCAGCCATTGTGTTCTCATATTTTCTCTTTACCAATCTTATCTTCATTTGACATTGTTGACATCTGCACCACACAAGTGCCAAGCAATGACTATCTCTGACAAGGCAGAGCACAACATCTCCCTTGATATCTGAAGGAGGACTGAGGCTCCGAAAACTTGTGTTTTCAAGTAAACCTGTTGGACTATAAGCTGGTGCCGTGTGATTTCCGAATGTGTCCGCCCCAGTCCAACACCAGCACCTCCACTCCTTGAAATTCAGTGACATTACATTGCTGAATCCCCCAATAAATTACCATTAACCAGAAACCAAACTGCAGAAACCATATATATGCTGTAGTTTTAACAATGGGTCAGAGATTGGGAATTCTGGAACAAGAATTCTGAAGCCCTCTTCTTGGGCTCTCAAAAGCCAAACCAGCATCTACAAAGCACAAGTCAAAATGTGATGGAAATATGTTCCACTATCCTGGATGAATGCAGCTCCAATTACATTCAAGAAACCCGGCTCTGTGTAGGACAAAGCAGCCTACTTCACTCGAACCTCAATCTTAACATTTACACTCTTAATTACTGATACACAGCAGCAGCAATGTGCATTAAATACAAGGTGTACTGCAGTGCCTCATCAAGGTGCCTTCCAAAAGCACCATCTAAACACAGGATCTCTCCCACTTAGAAGGAAAATGTCAGGAGATACATCAGAACAGTGCTACCAACAAAATCCCCTCCACACCATGTGCCATCCTGCCTAAGAACCATATCACTATCCTCTCACTATCACTGGATTTAAATCCTACAGCTCCTATTCTATGTGTGTCCCTACACCGCAAGGATTGCACTAGATCAGCAAGGCAGATCACCATCACCTTTCCAAGGGCACCTCATGATGGGCAACAATTGGCAGCAATGACCGCATTCTGTAAAAGGATGAAGAAAAATATTTTTCTCTCAACTTGTTGTATTTGATTACATTTTCACCTGAAAAATTCCAAGCAGCATAAAACTCACTTTTTTGCTGAATTAATTCTCCATTTCCCTATCATCCAACAGTGCTAGCTTTGGTTCCCCTGCCTGTCCCCTCCCTAGCCTTGTTAAAATGTTATCCCAATGCCAGTTATACCACTGCCAGAGAGTTCAGTGGCAAAGTGCTGTTGTGGCTTCCTTTCAAAATGCATTCACGGTCATTACATTGCACTGGTACTAACACTGAAACTGATATCAACTAAGAACATAGAAAAAGGCAAAACAATTTGGCCAAGCCATTCCAATATTTGTAAATTGAACATCAGATGCCTGCATAAGCTCAAGAAAATAAGAAATCTTTTCTCATATTCTCATAATCTCTCCAGCTGATGGACAAATAATATTCCAGTAAACCTTATCACTCTGTGTAAAGGATTAATCAGATTTATTAGATACTAACATTAAATAGAAACAAGCTCAAAATCAACAGATTTCACAACATTACAGTCAAGAAAGTCTTGAATCCATTTCAAAATTAGTATTTCAAAACTTTCATCAATTCTGGAAATCTCAAACACAATTGTGAGGAAGAGCTAAGTATAAACAACACTAGCTCAATCACTGTGCAGAAAGGCACAGCTTTAGTGATAGTGCCTTGAGATGATACACTACGTATACCATCTCACTGCTTCTAACTGCAAACTGGAACCTCACCAAAAGCAATGATTTTACAGCAGACAAAGCTGTCAGTCAAATAGGATTAGCTAAAAAGACATTAAAAAAACTGACAGATCTCTCTCATGTAGTATTTACACTTATAAAACATTATCTCTGCTACAATGAGTGATAGCCTCATCCCTTTCACCAACTTGGTAAGCAATCCCAAATGATTAATTTTGTCTCATTGAATAATATTAAATCAACACTAACACTTGGGTCAACTTGCAACTAATACTCATTAAACAGTCTACTGAAGTAGATGAGGCAAATTCATATAGGCTGGATTCTCCTAATAAAGATCCAAACAAAACAATCAAAGTTACAGTTCCGGAAATTCCCTGGTGTCTCCCCCGTTCACTGCAGAACTTCAAGGGGAGGTTTGTATCTGCAGAAAAGTAGCAGTGGTTATTTTTGCTGTTTTTCCTTTTCTGGCAATTCAGCCAACCTCATGCCAGATTAATGGTTGGAGATGGGACAAATTCTACACAAAACTAGGACCAGTACCTTATCATCAGTTGACTCATTGTACCAAACGGAACACAACCTAACCTCAAAAATAGTTCATTGAAACTCGGGACATTAATGTGTAAGGAACAGAAAACGGCAGTAGGCCATTCAACTACATAACAATTGAGCTTTCTTTATACATCTCAGCAGTCACAACCATTGGAGGCAGATTGCTCCAAATTTACATGAAAAATTGCTTCCTGATTTTTCACCTGAATGGCCTAACTCTAATTTTATGATTTCTTTTTGTTCTCAATTTCACTACAGGTGGAATTAAGTTTTCTGTACCAACAATATCAAATCCTTCTAAGCCTTTAGGTACTGCAATTATTACTCCTCAAAATTGTTGTCTGCAGCAAATAGAAACTAAGTTTATGTAGCCCATCCTCATTTTAATCCCTTAAAATGAGAACACTGCAGAGTCTGAAAGGATCAAAGACATAGATAAGAACTTCAATAGAGGAAGACAATGTTACTGAGATGTATCACATGAATCTGTGTGTTGGATCAGATGTTGTGACAGAAATTCACTTTGGATTCAACTGAGGCTTATGGAACTTGTGTTGGCTCTTTGGAAGAACTCTGGAGCTAATTCCATTTCCCTGCTTTTTCTCAAAGTCTGTTCAATAAGATGGTGTGCTTGCAAGATGGTTCAACCTAAAATAGTAGCACCAAGGTATGGGAATTGGTGGCAAATGTGCAGAGATTGGGGTGTGGGCCTAAGGCGATCATTTCAGTCTTTTTAATATTTACCTGAAGCAAACTCTAGCTCATTCAAAACTAGATTTTGGACTAACAATGTAGAGATGTGAGAAATGTAAAGGTTAGACAAATTGGGATGCAGAATTATTGTTGCATTCTTAGCATACAACAATATTTTGATATATAATAAAATAAAAGTATAATAATAGGAACCTATGCTCAGAGCTAAACTAATCCACATGCCAGCAAAAATATTCTGAGACATTTTGCAGGCATCAACAATCTCCATGACCTCAGTACATACACACCGCAACATAGATAGCTTGAGTCTATGTATCCTGCATTTAAGTGGCCACAGGAGACTTATTCATTTTGAAGGTCTTAACCAAGTTGTCAAAAGCCTGTCACAATTGCGTCAAACACTGATTACAAACAAAAACTTCCTCCAGAGCATTCCTTTTGAAACACACAGACCAGCTTCCACCAAACTGAAGAGAAAGAAGCAAAGAAAATGTATCAAATAGGGTTGTTCACAATACCAGTTAAGGCCAACCATGGTTTCTGCCTGTGGCAGAACTGGTGATCTAGCCCCACATCGCATTAGCTTTGAACATCCTTTCTTTCTTCAGTTTCCAACCAAAGCCAAATATCAGACATCACCAGATACAAAATCTCCATTATCCAGCACAGCCAGTGTTTTAGAACATAATTTCACCATAAACCTTTTTGCAATAAGAGGCATTCTTAATTTATCCTTGACACACTTAAGTTTGGTAACTTGTGGTGCAGTTTTCTTAATACTGTAAATGATTCTTTCACAAAAATAGACAGACCAAATCTGCTTTGAATCCAACTCCTATGAATAATCTGAAACCAAACAACTGGAAATGACTACTAAAACTTTACAGTGCAACTTGCTAGTTATATTGCTGGACAGGAGACAGCTTCTTCGTAAAATATGTAAACATGTTTAAAATGTGTCAACTCGTATCCTTGGGCCTGAAATTTTATTGAGCTGCTGTGTCAGAAATGCACAGTGGCCTTGGAGGAATGATCACGTTTGTGGGCGCGGCCAATTTTAAACTCACTGTTTCTAACTTATATAGTCAATTACACAATACGTGATGGAAAAGAGCAGCACAACCGAATGAAAACCTCTGCTCCATGAATTATCTGTAGTATTGCCAAATGAGAATTCTGGAGCTTAAAATGGTGAAAACATCAGTTTTCTAATCAGATAGCAGCCATTTCCACACTGTCCCATTGATTAGTCAGTTCGTCTGGCTTTTTCTTTGCAGTATAAATAATGGTACAGCATTCAGTTATCCATTATAGGACTTGGGCCCAGTTACATTGCGATGACTTTCCTCCCTGCTGCCACCTGAATACAATGTTGCACCATGTACTACAAAGTAAATGATCGATTAACTAACACATTCCAAGATCAAGGGGATTCTTCATAGAGTGTCATAATAAGGGAACTAATCACATAGGATTAACTACTTTAGTTGGAGACTATTCCACAAATACATTGTACACGCAGAAGGAGAAAATAAAATTCTACTAATCTCCAATCTTGTTTGTGGCTTGCTAATTTTATGCTGATGTCCTCGAGTCCAATTAATGACTTGTTTACCACTGCAATATTGATATCCTTTCAGCATTATAAAGGTGCAGATGATCCTTCTTTTCTTTTGTTTGAATTACAATGTGGATTCATCAACAGTATGGTTAAAACAGCAGGCAAAAGAAAACACATTAGTTCTAAGATGACTGCCTACAGCCCTCCATTTCCTCTATCGGGCTGTGGGTCTCCAGAGTTAAACAGCAGCAATATGAAAGGGATGACTAGAGGTAGACTCTTCCTCTGCAAGGTTGCAGTTTTGAACCTATTGTTCCTGGCCTTGACTGAATGTATCCAGAGTGGCTAATTGGATACAATTTTCTGAACATGATCCAATGGGATAGAGTGTGGGGGGTGTGGATACAATCCTCCTTTAAATTCAATAAAGAAACAGAGAAAAAAAGATATCTTTTTAAGCCAACTTGAATTTTTTTGGGCTTCCGAAATGCAACAAGCTGCCTATAGGAAATTTGACCGACATGCGATGGGCATGAATGCTCCACTAGGGTGTTATTTAAACTGGAACAGCTGGGTAGATCGAAGCAAACTACCGAAGCACAATGTCAGCACTACTGAGAGGTCCTGCACTTTATCATTTGATTGTTTTGTCTGAAGAAATGTCGGAATTTAACACAATAACCCAGCTCGTGAAAATCAAAGGGGGCTATCTCACTGCCAGGCATCATAGGAATTTCCAACTCTGCAGTGAAGTTACACTTGAAGCAACTTTTGACCTCAGTTTGAGTGAGTACTTTCAGCACTGGGCAAATGAGCAGGCTCGAACTCACAAATAATTATCTCCAGCTCCTGCAGCCAGTTGGCTTCAGGTGCCATTCCCTTTGATACTAAGAAGGTTGAAGTTGATGAGCAGATCATACATTCCTCCAGTGTAGGCGGCTGAAAAAGATGCAGCAGCAGAAACATTCGGTGCAGAAATTCGAAACCATCAGTCTTTGTTCAGAAGGGCACTTCTCCAAACTGTTGTACACAAATGTTTAAGATTCAATGGACATCGACAGTGTTCTTTGTGGAAAGTACTGGCTTTCGAAACAAAGTAGCCACTGTACCTAATTAGCCTAAAATAAAAATAATTCAATGTTCCACAATCTAGACAGGATCTTAGAACGATACCTGCTATAAATCTAATCCTGACTCAAGCTGCACATTGTAAGTTCAGTGAAAGGGCTGCATTTCAATTAGCTAACTGTGAAACAGGCAACTTTCCTCTGAGCCAGACATTAAACAAAAAGGGCAGGACTTGCTGAAACAGGGCAGAAAACACAGGGCATAAAGTCCAAGTTCGGTTAATACTTCTATAATGGAAAGCTTAATAGCAAATCAAATATTTGTCATCGCTTGTTGAACTGTGATACTTTCTTTACTGTCCTATTTCTCATATTTTGCAATCTGACAACTGTGTAATTAAACAAAAGCTACGGTTCCTCTCTGTGAGGCAACCTCGCTGATGTTATTGAACACTTTGCTGATGCTGCATTCATTGCAGACATTCTGAATTCTCACTCACAGATAGCCACCTGATGCCTCTTGTTCCAGGTGCCTTGTTCATACACATCATTCTAGAACACAACACACTGCATGGTTTTCATTATACCCAGCTGATCTGCTTACTGAGCTGGTAACTACAATCCTAGCTGGATGAATTAGAATTGCTGTAACATACTACCAAGTATCCTTGATTAATTCTGCCAGGACATGTAACATGTATTGTCACTGCCAACCTTTCATGACGGTTGTATTAGCCCTGCCCATGAATACCAATACCTCCCACCACTGGTCAAGCCACAAAGACTCAGCACCACTCTGTGCCTCCTGCCTGAGTATGTTTTGTTTTATTCATTTTTGTGGAATGTGGGTGGCGCTGGCTGGCCAGCGTTTCTTGCCCTTCCCTAGCTGCCCTTGAGATGGTGGTGGTAAGTTGCATTCTTGAGTTGCTGTTTTGGTGTTCCCATATGTCTGCTGCCCTTGCCCTTCTAGATGGAAGTGATTGTGGGTTTGCAAGGTGCTGTCTGAGGATCTTTGGTGAACTTCTGCAGTGCATCTTGTAGATAGTACACACTGCTGCTACTGGGCATCAGTGGTGAAGGCAGTAGATGCTTGTGGGTGTACTGCCAATCAAGTGGGCTGTTTTTTCCTGGATGGTGTCAAGCTTTGTGAGTGCCTTTGGAGCCACACCCAACCAGGCAAGTGGGGAGCATTCCATCACACTTCAGCCTTGTGCCTTGGAGATGGTAGACAGGCTTTGAGGAGTCAGCAGGTGAATTACTTGTTGCAGTCTTTCTAGCCTTTGACCTGTTCTTGTAGCCACTGTGTTTATGTGGTGAATCCAGTTGAGCTTCTGGTCAATGGTAACCCCTGGGATGTTGATAATGGGGGATTCAGTGATGGTAACACCATTGAATGTCGAGGGGTGGTTAGATTGTCTCTTATTGGTGATGGTCATAGCCTGGCATTTGTGTGGCGTGAATGTCACTTGCCACTTGTCAGCCTAAGCCTGGATATTGTCCAGATCTTGTTGCATTTGAACATGGACTGCTTCAGTATCTGAGGAGTCGCAAATGGTGCTGAACCTTGTGCAATCATCGGTGAACATCCACACTTCTGATCTTATTGTGGAGGGAAGTTCATTGATGGAGCAGCTGAAGAACTCCTACAGGGATGCCCTGGAGCTGAGATAATTAACCTCCAACAACCACAACCATCTTCCTATATGCCAGGTATTACTCCAACCGCCAGAGAGTTTTCCCCCTCGATATCCATTGATTCCAGTTTTGCTAGGGATCCTTAATGCCACACTCGGTTGAGTGCATCCATGATGTCAAGGGTTATCACTCTCAGATCACCTCTGGAATTCAACTCTTTTGTCCATGTTTGGATCAAGGCTGCAGTGAGGTCAGGAGCTGAGTAGCCCAAGCAGAAACCAAACTAGGTGTCACTGAGCAGGTTATTGTTGAGCTGGGGCTGCTTGATAGTACTGTTGATGACATCTTCCATCACTTTACTGATGATCAAGAGTAGACTGATGGGGCAGTAGTTAGCTGGGTTGGATTTGTTGTGCTTTGTGTGTACCGGGCATTCCTGGCCAATTCAAACCCAGGTCCCGAGTACATTAGTTGAGTTTCTGGATAAATAGTCTAGTGACAATATGACTTTGCCAGGACCACTCATTAGGTATGGGTTTCAGTCCTCCCTGTGTACACATTTAGATATTGTAAAGTAAAACAGCTCCTCACATGAGACAGTAAGCAACACTACTTATCCATAAACTGGGGGAAGCATTGCTAGCCACACTCTAAACACTAAACATATCCTCACTGAAGTTGAGTATCAGCAGAAATATTTAATCTTTCCAGACACCATCGGTCCCAAGTCAATGTTTGTCTGTTCTCAAGCAGCTATCATTTTGAAAATACTCATTAGAAAGCAGTGAACTTGATTTTTATTTCCCGAAAAGACTTCATCATGAGTTAACAAATCTCTGACTCATGATAATAGAATCTGGTTCCTCATTGCATTCTGGTATTTATTGGGTGCAACAATATCAATTTAATTAGTGGTTTTGACCGATGTATGTGAAAGTGCCTTTCGGACATTCATTCGTCAAATGGGCTTAAAAGCTGAAAGTCTAGACATTCAAATTACCATTTTAAAAAATTATCAGAACATAATCTGAAAGGGAAATTCTCCAGAGCTATTCTGCTGGATTCTTTATACAGGGGGTTCTGCTAGAACGTAATAGTTGCATTCCTGCGCAACATCACATTTATAGAAAAACACGCTAGAGAAATAATGGGGCCTATGGGAAAAAACAGGGTTACAGGCAGATCACCTAAAAATATAACTCAAAATCATCCAAAAATCACTCAAATGCCTAACACAAAGGATAGCTCAGTTTGAATAAATGTTTAATTCATATCTAATAATGAAATAAAAGTAAATTTAACACCCAAACTTGAAAAATTGTTAAGATAGCTTGATGGGAGGGGAGGTTTTGAGGTTGATCTGTGGTCAAATGCAGGGGCTGAGGGTCGTCGTCATCATCATCAACATCATCACCAGCTTCAGGTGCAGTTGTGGTTGCATGGTTAGGGTGAAAAACAGTTAATCCTGAAGTGGACAGCTGTGGCTCATTGTCTTATTGGGGGTTGGCTTTAAAAAGACATCCAGTTTTTGCTCCTTTGCCCTGTTTCTTCTTTCATGAAGAAACGGTTCATAAGGTGCTAAATAGGATCTTATTCCACAAACTACTACACCCTGCTGCATTCTACATTGTAATTGTTGTCCTCTAAGAGCTGCAAATACTTATCAATTTCCTTCAGGATGGAAGACAAAACAGACGTGGAAAGCTCTCGTGGTGCTGCATCCCAGACTTCGTCTCCGGATTCTACTCCCCTCTCAGTGACAAGTTGTAGATCAGCTTAGAGAGGTCTTCACAGTCAGACTCAAGCAGCTCTTCAACATCCTCACTCTCCACTTCAAATCCAACTTGCTTCCAACAGCAACACAATGTTCTTTGATTCTTGGGATGGATCAAAGGTTTTAACATCTTGAAAAAAATCTGGGAGAAGTTTCCATCAAACTGCATGTTAGCAGTCCTTACTGACATCACCCCAATTGCATTCTTGATGCAAAAACTCTTCCAAAACTGAAGAACATGTCCTTATCCCCCTCAGTAGCTTCATGCAGCCTCTTAAATGGATGTCATAAATAATAAGCTTTAAAAGCTGCTATTGCACCCTGCTCCATGGGTTGAAGGAGAGAAGTTGTGTTTGGGGGGTGAAACAGCATTTTGCGGTTTTCAGAAAGCTCACCAGTGGTGGGAGGATGGATTAGACCATTATCCAAAATGAGGAGAGTCTTGAAATGTAATTTTTTTTTTCCTGCAATACTTTCTTAAAATACCTTCCAAAATATCAACAATAAGGTCACTGATGTAGTCGCGCTACAGCCAACACACATTTGCATTTAAGAAACAGCATTCCCCTATTTGTCAGTTGCGTTACAGCCAATTTGTGTTGCCAAACCACACGTTATAGCAGAACTCCCTGTATTGTCATGTCAAGCCACTGCAACTCTACAGTTGGTGGCACTGCAAAAATGCAAGCATTCAACAGTGCCTGTGTGGGGCTGGAATGGTCATTGTCGATTGCCAAAGCGAAAAACATTATGTTGGGCAATTTCAGTGCTGGCTACTCCCACACGCAGTAATTTGAAATACATGCTTTGATCTTAAGGAAACATGACATGGGCCATAAATACAGATTGCCTGTATTCTTTCACCACACTGTGGTAAGGGGTCACAGGCTCACTTTAGATCAGTTTGTACCAGTGACTGACATATAAACATAGACTCCGTGTGCTGCAATAGCCGCGATCCAGAATTCTGACATTATTCATCTGGAAATTCATGCTACAGGATGACTCAAAACACAGCATGTCTCATGCTTTTTAAACCAGTGGTAGAAAGCAGAAACCCATTGAGCTGTACACTGGCAGAAGAGTTATTCAATAGCATGAGCTAATCATGTTGTGATATAGTAAATTAGATGAGGTTATTAAACCTCAGAAAAAGTTAGCAGAGAAGGAAAAGAAGCTGTTGTTTTGAAAATCAGATTTCATATTATAACTGAGGTAGTGCATGGGATTTTGCAAATATATCTCAGCATTATAAATAAACTTATAGGAAATGAAGCTGGGCAACTTACAATTCAATAGCTTTTGCTCTATATAAAAAAAGGACTTGGTTAAAATTTCTTCTTTATGACAGTTTGAGGGGAAGAAAGCTGCCTAATCAAGCTTTGTTTCGTTAACTATTTGATCTTTGCATCAGTATTACTGCACTGTAATGTGTATTCATTATGTACGATGTCAACCTTTGTATCATTGAGCCCCTGTTGACAATGACCCAGTTTTCTCTACTCACAAATCAGACATTACACAGAAATAGCCAGAAAGGAAAATGAAAACAGGCCAAAGCATTCAGATGCACTGCTCCAATTTTCTGTTCACAAGCGAGAAAGATTATAGTCATGTACAATCACTTCTGCAAGTTTCATATTTGGGCACAGGAGGAATGCATGCATGAAACAAAATTCAAACTAATTTCCAATCACTTCATGAATCCTGAACTGGTTGCCTTTCTTTTATGTAAGTGAGGAGAATTTTCCTAAAAATCTATAAAAGCACACCTGTTGGACCCTGCAATAGCCTAATAGTTCTCTGTTTAATAAAGTGGGAGATGGCAACTGCATGTCTGGTTCTAATTGTCTTTCACATGTTAAGACAGCAATCAGTCACAGTAGCTCAGGGTCTAACTTAGTAACCTATCACTTGGAATTCCAACATGACTTCAAGCAGAGTTTCAAGCACATTGATGGTGTTTGTGCCTGCATACAGCATGAGGGATAGAGCCAGAATATGAAACGTCAAGCTTTCCTGCTCCTCTGATGCTGCTTGGCCTGCTGTGTTCATACAGCTTCACACCATGTTATCTCAGATTCTCCAGCATCGGCAGTTCTTACTATCTCTGTTTATTTTACATGATTCACCTTCCAGAAGTCAATGCTCATTTTGAAGTTAGTTGCCAGAGGATGCACTAATGTTGGCAGAACTTATTCTGAAACTGTTCGAGAAGAAGCACTGAATTTACTTTTTGACTTCTGCAGGACAACAGATGTTCAGCGTTCTAGTTCTGCTGAAGTTTATTTAGTAACCCAAGAGGTAAAATCCCATCATCAGTTGCATTCAAGAAGGGTCAATTGGAAAAGTGTTGCAAAATCTGGCTTAGAATTCATTTGTCTCAAGGTATCATTTTTAAGTTTCATGCCTCAGACTTCTGTTTGGAAGCTAAAGTGTTATATGCAAGATAAATGGACATCTCATTGAAAAACTGGTAATAACTCAGGTGTAAATACAATTATAACAAAGTTCAGTTTATTACACTTAAAAGGTATCCTAAGTTATTTCGAAAGTTGAGTCATAATGGAATTAGTGATTGGGGTTTTATATCTTAATTAAATCAGAAAATCTGCCCATATTTTAAAGAAAAAACAAATTATGTATGTAGTTTCCAAATGAAAGTGAAAGACTTCACCTGATGAAGGGGCTACACTGTGAAAGCTTGTGTTTTCAAATACACTGTTGGACTATAACCCAGTGACGTGTGAGTTCTGACTTTGTGCACCCCCCGTCTAACACTGGCACCTCCACATCATTCCAAATGAAAGGAAGCTGAAAGCAGCTTTGTAGAAAACAAAGAGTTCCTTTGTGCAATGGGCCAAACGGTCTCTCTGGATACTGTAAATATCTGACTCGTCAGCTCATGAGTTAAAGGCGTTCACGTTGGATGCTCTCTTTGAGAAATATAAATTATTCATTTGGGTTAGGGAATCAAAGGGTGGCACTGAAGGTAAACAAGTTGCTTGAATTTCTGTTTGTTAAATCCCAGTGCATTCCACATCATCATAGAGGTGGGCTAGGCAGTCAATACCTTTACTTATGCTGATGTATAGTTCAGTTTTGGGAACAGACAGGACAACTATAGTTTTGCTTTGGTGTAGGGCACGTTACCAGATTAAGTATGCAACAGGAGATGAGAGTCAGTTAGGAATGTACATCAAATAGAGAAAATAATACCTTCATCATTCATCATGTGAAATGAGAATGAGGTAAAATCCAGAATGAGAAATCTCATGCTTACATTCTGATTGCTGAATGTTTGGATTTTTTTTAAGCATTTACAGTCCCTTGCAGGATCATGAAAAATGTTACAGTGTGAAAAAAGTGGTTAATCAATGTTTTGTTTTACAAATTTGGATTTGGTTACTAAGTTTGGTATTAGATAGGATGTTCCTCTTGGCCTTATGTAGAATTGGCTAGGCAGGCACTTGTCCTCTGATTTAACAACAAAATCTCCCACCAAGGAACAGAACAGTGACATTTTTCCTGCAGGAGTCCAAGGCCTGAAGAATCCCCTTGAATTACAATGCAATGTCAAGGCAAACAAATCATCTGCTCGGAACACACGTGTTTTAGCCTCAATACTGTCAACCCAAAGACAGCCATGTCTTCATTTGAAATTAAATGTGTGTATAAAAGTAAACAAATGTAAACACAATCTAAATGCATTGTAAACAAAAGTATTTGAATAAGGTCTCCACCTTATGATAGTGATTTATTTCCCATGTGTGGACCCAGTCAACTTCTGTCAATATGTTTTTCTATCACGACAGAAATCACAACTGGGCCAGTTTTATTCTCACACTTACTCAGCATGTAATGTACTGTCCAGTAAGGTCTTCCAGAAAAGACCAGAAGATCCAGATTGTCTTGCGAAGAGAAGATGCCAGAGAGACATTAAGATCAATTGTAATGTACACGTTAGACCAGATAGCATTACTGTTAGAAGACATAACTAAAAAAAAATGATGGAGACAGAAAGTATCTTCCTTTGGTGTTGGGCAGTTATTTGAAACCTTCTTTGCACTTAATAATAATAATGCAAAAATTATATTTAAACCTCAAAACATCAGTAATATTATTGCTGCTCTCAGACCGTAAGCGGAGTGCAGCTTCAAAAGGATTACTGGTACATTCAAATGCTAATTATCTTCCAACATGGAACATGAGAGCCTCTGACTCATTAGCTGAAGACTCAGACATTTACAGCACAGAAAGAGACCATTTGGCCCATTTTGTCTGTGCCATGCAACAAAGGTCTGACTTCATTAATCCCATTTTCCAGCTGTTGGCCTACAGTCGTCAAGGCTATCGCAAAACAAGTGAATATTTAAATACTGCTGAGATGCTACAACATTTTCTGATGCAACCAACCTTTCAGGCAGTCAGTTCCAGACTCCAATCTCCCTCTATGTGAAAAAAAACTTTGCCTCAACTCTCTTCTTAAGTGATTGGGAGTCGGAGTAGTAAAATTGAATTGAATTGAATTAATTTGATTCATTTTATTGTCACGGGTATTCAATATAAAATTCAGTGCAAGGTGTGTGCCGTCACTGTACATAGGTGCCACTCACTTTAACTTAGAATAAAATTTTAAAGAAAGATAACTTAAAGAGAGTCCAAGTGCTCCTTTTCTGCTGTTACAGTCCTGCACCAGGCTTGCCAGCCCGCTCCATGCCTCTGCCAGAGGCCTACTCCACATGGAACAAGAGTCCTGCTCTAGGCTTCACAGACCGACCGATTGACTCTGTAGCCACGCTGCCTCAGAAGACGTTGCTCTGGAGCCCATCGAAACCACCTTCCCTTCAGGTAAGTTTGAGAAAAAAGGGAAGAGGGAAAAAGTGGACAAAGAGGACAAGCTGGGGGACAAGCTGGGGCACAAGATCCCGGGAGCTGCCTACTCCACTGCCATCTTGTATCTATACAATTACTTGTAGAATTAATATTCCATAATGTATAATTCCCCAAACAATGACTAGTAGGTAGCAAAATAAACATTGCTTTTAAAATATCACTTCCACGTTTGTCATCTTCTGTGACAGATGTGCAACTCTTGGAAAAAGGAATATATTGTGGCTGATATCTGAAGCTTCGTTGTCATCTACTTATTAAGTTGGATGCACATATCAGAGACCAGCACCATCTGGTGTCACTTAGATTAGCTGATCCTTGGCATTTTTTTTAGTTACCTAAGTCATTACATGGTTCAGAAGACTTCTTTTAAAACAAGTGCATCGCTGAAGGCTTTAGGCCATTGAACTGATTCTAATGACATTCAGAACTCAACCCCCGAACCAACACTGAACACGTGGAGAAGACAAGGTCCATATACAGTCATTCTGATCCCAAGGGAAATTATCTCATGCAAATTACCAAAAAGAAATGTAACACAGAGCAGCAAGCTCTCCTAATATTGTGGTCAACAATGCTAAACAACCAATACCACCCAAACAAGCAGGCTATTTCAACAATCATCTTATTTATTCCCTGAATCACTTTATCATGCCACTGCCAATTAAAAGTAATTGATTGATTATCAAGTGCTGGACAGACTGAGGATATGCAATTGCGTGCTTTAATGAAAACTGCCATTTTATGATCACTGACATTTTTTGATCTTCTGAAGCAAGATCACAAACTGAAATATAGGGAATAGTTCTGCGTTTTTGTGACAGCTTTTGCACTAGCAATTTCCCCAATGGTGCTTCAGAAGTTATGCTAAGAAAGCCTGAGGGTTGAAGCATGACAGAAAAGCCAAATTCATTTTACTCACATAACTGTTACAACATTTCAATTAGATATATTCCAAAAAAAAGGCAGATGTTGTAAAAAGTTAGTCCCTCGAATTCGATTTTCACTCTTTCCCCGCTGTCCCCCCAGATGGAAACAATCCAAAGAAGAATGGAGATAAAATGATCAGCACAAAATTTTCTGCTATTGCTCAGTCCATAGAACCATCCATGGCTGCTCAAATTAGTTATCAAATATTAATATCTACATTTCATTGAGTATGCTGAAAATGCTTACATTATTCTTTACAATGGACCCAAACTGGACCTCACTTAACATGTTAAAGAGAGCAAGCTGGACATAAAACAGAGTTCACAATGGTGTTAAGTGCATTGGCAGACAGTTTAATGCAACATAAATATCTAACACATTAAATATAAAGCTCAAATGGTGATTGAATGCATAACTGGTAAACAAAGGTTAGGACAATTATTGTTTCATTTTTTTCTGCATTAACCTTGACTGTGAGACCTATACAATTGCGACGTGAAAGTGAATTTTGCTGCTGTTAAGTAAATGGAATTCTGTTTCTGCATGGTTAATAAAGTCTCTCCTATTTATTTTCTTAAAGGGAATCATGGGTCTTCTATGTTGATCAATAGTTGTTGAGATGAAATATTGGATTGTTCAGAGTTACACTGCAGGATGCAGGATTGCATTGTGCATTATCACGTTATCACATATTCAAATATTTTCACTTGGTGCCTGCAGTAGCAGCTGCTTTATCCAGCTTCACACAACATGGGAAATGCTGTTCGATATGTTGTTAATTTGATGAAAGATGATACTGAGAAAATAGACTGTGAAAACTTCAGCAATTACCCAGCAACTCAAAATCATGCTTCATTACACTGTACGTAGACAGGTTTCTATTCAGTAATAAATGCTCCTTGAAGCTTCGGAACAATAGTCAAGTTCTATACTCCACATAAACTATAATATTTCTCATAAGGAAATTCAGAATCTAAACAAATCTTAAATAAATCAAAACAATTTATGTCTATGTTTTCATCAAAAATGAATTATATTGTCCCTGTGAAAAAACATCGATCATGTAAAGAAATAAATATTTAGAAGTATTACTTATAGGAAAGAAAGCATTAATTACAGGGAGATGGAATACACATGATAAAAACTGAAAGAACTGAGGACACTATAAATCTGGAACAAAAATAGTAATTGCTTGAGAAGCTCAGCAGGTATGGCAGCATCTGTGGAGAGAAACCAGAGTTAATGTTTCTAGGAGAGCAACACCTCATTTTCTACTTGGGAACTCTATAGCCTTATGGACTCAATATCAAGTTCAATCATTTTAGGGCTTGAGGCGCCTTCTCCCACATCCTTACTCCAACCCCACACCAGGTCTTGATATCACAAGTTCTGCTATTACACGCAACTCATTGCTAGCTATTAATAGTCCCTCTGAGTGGCTATTCATTTTCCCAGGTTGATCATTATCCACTCCTTTGTCTGTCCAACTGTTCTTACTCGTTAGGCTCTACCTACATTTATCATTTTCAGTCCACCTCTTTTCCCACCCTACCTTCTGCATTTAAAAAAAACATATTCCTAGCTACCATCAGTTCTGAAGAAGGGTCACTGGGCCTGAAACATTAACTCTAGTTTCTCCCCACAAATGCTGCCAGATCTCCTGAGCTTCGCCAGCAATTTGTTTTTGTATTGCTCTTTTCCTGTTCTGTGGAGCAGAGTGGCAGGTAAAGATAATGGAACTACTTATAATAAAAATAAACAGGAAGTATGAAGCATTTAATAAATGTTTATCCTGAAGCCAACAGAGGGTGCAACAGCACAGAAGGCAAAACTTGAACACCAGCCAGAATAGTAAAATAAAATTGGCTCATTATAAAATTGGCCCCCATTGCCACCTCTGTGCCCTTGGAACAATCAATGTGTTTAAAACAATTCAACATAGTGGTCCAAAACAAAATTTTGGCAAAAAATAAGACTGTTGAAAACGGGCAGCATTACTAGGCTAATAAAATGTGAGGCTGGATGAACACAGCAGGCCAAGCAGCATCTCAGGAGCACAAAATCTGACGTTTCGGGCCTAGACCCTTCATCAGAGAGGGGGATGGGGGGAGGGAACTGGAATAAATAGGGAGAGAGGGGGAGGCGGACCGAAGATGGAGAGTAAAGAAGATAGGTGGAGAGGGTGTAGGTGGGGAGGTAGGGAGGGGATAGGTCAGTCCAGGGAAGACGGACAGGTCAAGGAGGTGGGATGAGGTTAGTAGGTAGCTGGGGGTGCGGCTTGGGGTGGGAGGAAGGGATGGGTGAGAGGAAGAACCGGTTAGGGAGGCAGAGACAGGTTGGACTGGTTTTGGGATGCAGTGGGTGGGGGGGAAGAGCTGGGCTGGTTGTGTGGTGCAGTGGGGGGAGGGGATGAACTGGGCTGGTTTAGGGATGCAGTGGGGGAAGGGGAGATTTTGAAACTGGTGAAGTCCACATTGATACCATATGGCTGCAGGGTTCCCAGGCGGAATATGAGTTGCTGTTCCTGCAACCTTCGGGTGGCATCATTGTGGCAGTGCAGGAGGCCCATGATGGACATGTCATCAAGAGAATGGGAGGGGGAGTGGAAATGGTTTGCGACTGGGAGGTGCAGTTGTTTGTTGCGAACTGAGCGGAGGTGTTCTGCAAAGCGGTCCCCAAGCCTCCGCTTGGTTTCCCCAATGTAGAGGAAGCCGCACCGGGTACAGTGGATGCAGTATACCACATTGACAGATGTGCAGGTGAACCTCTGCTTAATGTGGAATGTCATCTTGGGGCCTGGGATGGGGGTGAGGGAGGAGGTGTGGGGACAAGTGTAGCATTTCCTGCGGTTGCAGGGGAAGGTGCCGGGTGTGGTGGGGTTGGAGGGCAGTGTGGAGCGAACAAGGGAGTCACGGAGAGAGTGGTCTCTCCGGAAAGCAGACAGGGGAGGGGATGGAAAAATGTCTTGGGTGGTGGGGTCGGATTGTAAATGGCGGAAGTGTCGGAGGATAATGCGTTGTATCCGGAGGTTGGTAGGGTGGTGTGTGAGAACGAGGGGGATCCTCTTGGGGCAGTTGTGGCGGGGGCGGGGTGTGAGGGATGTGTCGCGGGAGATGCGGGAGACGCGGTCAAGGGCGTTCTCAATCACCGTGGGGGGAAAGTTGCGGTCCTTAAAGAACTTGGACATCTGGGATGTGCGGGAGTGGAATGTCTTATCGTGGGAGCAGATGCGGCGGAGGCGGAGGCGGATTCCTGCGCCTCCCAAATCCCGACTCTGTCCCTGCCCCTCCCCCACCATGCACCCGCCGCCATTGACCATGAGGACACGGCCGGAGACCCCACCGATGACGTCACATCCGCCTCCGCCGGCCACAGAACTTCCGGAACCGCTGCTGCAGTCACCACCTCCACGTCCAGGTACTACAGCCCACACACCACCCTCACCTCAGCCGTTGCCGCCCACCCCGATCCTCCCACCGCCGACGGAACCCCGCCCACGGTCGACGCCGACGGAACCCCGCCCACGGTCGACGCCGACGGAACCCCGCCCACGGCCGACGGAACCCCGCCCACGGCCGACAGAACCCCGCCCACGGCCGACGACATCATCGCTCCGCCCACAACCTCCACAGCCTGCAACCCCAGAGAAGACAGCCACACTGAGCCCTGCCGAATCTTCACCATCCCCCCAGACCTCCCACTGACTGAGGACGAACGGTCAGTCCTGAGCAAGGGGCTCACCTTTGTCCCCCTACAACCACACATCAATGAATACCAGTCACGGTCGGACATAGAGCAGTTTTTCCGCCGTCTTCGCCTGCATGCCTACTTCTTCAACCGGGAACCCAACCCTCCTTCCACTGACCCCTTCACCCGCTTCCAACACAAGTCCTCCTCCTGGACACCACCCCCAGGCCTCCTACCCTCCCTCGACCTCTTCATCTCCAACTGCCGTCGAGACATCAACCGCCTCAACCTCTCCACCCCTCTCACCCACTCCAACCTCTCCCCCGCAGAACGGGCAGCCCTCCGCTCCCTCCGCTCCAACCCCAACCTCACCATCAAACCCGCAGACAAGGGTGGCGCAGTGGTAATATGGCGCACTGACCTCTACATCGCCGAGGCCAGACGCCAACTCTCCGACACCACCTCCTACCGCCTCCTCGATCACGACCCCACACCCGAGCACCAAACCATCATCTCCAACACCATTCATGACCTCATCACCTCAGGGGACCTCCCACCCACAGCCTCCAACCTCATTGTTCCCCAACCCCGCACGGCCCGTTTCTATCTCCTTCCCAAAATCCACAAACCTGCCTGCCCCGGTCGACCCATCGTCTCAGCCTGCTCCTGCCCCACCGAACTCATCTCCACCTATCTGGACTCCATTTTCTCCCCTTTGGTCCAGGAACTCCCCACCTATGTCCGTGACACCACCCATGCCCTCCACCTCCTCCAGGACTTCCAATTCCCTGGCCCCCAACACCTCATATTCACCATGGACGTCCAGTCCCTGTACACCTGCATTCCGCATGGAGATGGCCTCAAGGCCCTCCGCTTCTTCCTGTCCCGCAGGCCCGACCAGTCCCCCTCCACCGACACTCTCATCCGCCTAGCGGAACTCGTCCTCACACTCAACAACTTCTCTTTTGACTCCTCCCACTTCCTACAGACTAAGGGGGTGGCCATGGGCACCCGCATGGGCCCCAGCTATGCCTGCCTCTTTGTAGGTTACGTGGAACAGTCCCTCTTCCGCACCTACATTAGCCCCAAACCCCACCTCTTCCTCCGGTACATTGATGACTGTATCGGCGCCGCCTCTTGCTCCCCAGAGGAGCTCGAACAGTTCATCCACTTCACCAACACCTTCCACCCCAACCTTCAGTTCACCTGGGCCATCTCCAGCACATCCCTCACCTTCCTGGACCTCTCAGTCTCCATCTCAGGCAACCAGCTTGTAACTGATGTCCATTTCAAGCCCACCGACTCCCACAGCTACCTAGAATACACCTCCTCCCACCCACCCTCCTGCAAAAATTCCATCCCCTATTCCCAATTCCTCCGCCTCCGCCGCATCTGCTCCCACGATAAGACATTCCACTCCCGCACATCCCAGATGTCCAAGTTCTTCAAGGACCGCAACTTTCCCCCCACGGTGATTGAGAACGCCCTTGACCGCGTCTCCCACATCTCCCGCGACACATCCCTCACACCCCGCCCCCACCACAACTGCCCCAAGAGGATCCCCCTCGTTCTCACACACCACCCTACCAACCTCCGGATACAACGCATTATCCTCCGACACTTCCGCCATTTACAATCCGACCCCACCACCCAAGACATTTTTCCATCCCCACCCCTGTCTGCTTTCCGGAGAGACCACTCTCTCCGTGACTCCCTTGTTCGCTCCACACTGCCCTCCAACCCCACCACACCCGGCACCTTCCCCTGCAACCGCAGGAAATGCTACACTTGTCCCCACACCTCCTCCCTCACCCCCATCCCAGGCCCCAAGATGACATTCCACATTAAGCAGAGGTTCACCTGCACATCTGCCAATGTGGTATACTGCATCCACTGTACCCGGTGCGGCTTCCTCTACATTGGGGAAACCAAGCGGAGGCTTGGGGACCGCTTTGCAGAACACCTCCGCTCAGTTCGCAACAAACAACTGCACCTCCCAGTCGCAAACCATTTCCACTCCCCCTCCCATTCTCTTGATGACATGTCCATCATGGGCCTCCTGCACTGCCACAATGATGCCACCCGAAGGTTGCAGGAACAGCAACTCATATTCCGCCTGGGAACCCTGCAGCCATATGGTATCAATGTGGACTTCACCAGTTTCAAAATCTCCCCTTGCCCCACTGCATCCCTAAACCAGCCCAGTTCATCCCCTCCCCCCACTGCACCACACAACCAGCCCAGCTCTTCCCCCCCACCCACTGCATCCCAAAACCAGTCCAACCTGTCTCTGCCTCCCTAACCGGTTCTTCCTCTCACCCATCCCTTCCTCCCACCCCAAGCCGCACCCCCAGCTACCTACTAACCTCATCCCACCTCCTTGACCTGTCCGTCTTCCCTGGACTGACCTATCCCCTCCCTACCTCCCCACCTACACCCTCTCCACCTATCTTCTTTACTCTCCATCTTCGGTCCGCCTCCCCCTCTCTCCCTATTTATTCCAGTTCCCTCCCCCCATCCCCCTCTCTGATGAAGGGTCTAGGCCCGAAACGTCAGCTTTTGTGCTCCCGAGATGCTGCTTGGCCTGCTGTGTTCATCCAGCCTCACATTTTATTATCTTGGAATCTCCAGCATCTGCAGTTCCCATTATCTCTGATAGCATTACTAGGCTGTTGATTTATCTACTACTATTCTGCAGTTGAGGGTAAGTATGTGAGAGACATTCATTGGTGGAAATATGCGAAACACCTTATGGCTAAGGGACTGACAGCAACACTCTGAAGCTAAGGCTTCACACCTGATATTTCAGTACCATTTTTGCACCACAAAAAATAAATTATCTCAATCAATACCACAACTAAAATGCCATTGTTAAACTGTTTGAAGTACTTGTATTTTCTAATAATTTGAAATGGTCAAACTTCACATCAGAGTGACCAACTTGTGTTTGTAATGTTACTGCCTTTCATGGAGTAAAGCATCATTAGATGCTGCAAGGAGCTTTGTCAAACATCATTTGCTACTGAACCATGCAAGGACAAGTGACCAAAAGCTTGGTCAAAGTGTTAAACTTCATACGGCATTAGAATGAAAGAATATAACTTGAGCTGATTATGGCACATGCATGGAATTTACTGCTGATATATTGGCTAACATTTTTTTAGGTTTTTGATTCATTTACCAATCTTTTCAGTGCCTTAGTCATTCTTACTTCTCCAAACTCCTCCAGAAGAATACCATGGCCAACACGCTCAATATCTGACTCTGGCCTCCTGCAAAAAAAAAAACTCGATAGCAGAGACTTCACAGTCTTCAACTTTGCTTCCAGTCTGTTAAAACCTCCTCAAAAACCAGGTTGTCATGCAAGTTTGGGGTCAAAATCTATTATTGATTGGCTTCAGTTGGTGAAGCACTTGGATGTATTTTCTACCATCAATTTCTTCCTTTAAGGGCATTTGGGTCTACCTATAGCACATGGATGGCAGTGGTTCAAGCAGAAACCACATACTCAAGGACAACTGGGGATGAGTAATAATTGCTGGCCAGCCAGCAATACGAATGTTCCACAAGAGAATAAAACTAAATCAAGGTTGCTACGCAAATGCAAATTGTTATTGGTTTTCTTATAAAAGGTTACACGTGCATTATACTAACAATGGACAGATATTGGTATTGATTTAATTTGACATTTACCAAAACCATCTGCACATTCATTGAAGACATGGGCTTCTAGACAAATTTGCACCAACTATCAACTCACTTTAACTATTTCTTCTAAGAATCATTTACTTATTGAGCAGTGGGGTAAAAATACGTTTGTTCACAAAGATTTAATTGAATCCTCTGATTAAAATCAGTGGCATTCAACAGTTATCAATTCTGATGGAGCAGATTAACGTGATACAGTGCACATATGTAAGACTAGCTGTGCAAATTAAATCTTCCTGCATGATTAGTGAGATGTGTATCTTTTGAATTTTAGCCATTTATATTTACGTGATGTCTGAATGGGCTTTTTACAAATATATTCGTTCAAGTTAATTAATCATGTCAAAAGCAGTTACAGTGTGTAAATTCTGTTACCTCAGTATTATCGGCTAGTTTTAGGAAACCTACATTGCCAAGGCAGCCCACTGTGTAATGGTTTCTACGTCTTCAAAATCAGATTGAAAGTGACCTTGCTAGAATTATCCTTGCATTAAGATCATGCAAGCACAAAATTTCAATAAAGAATCAATGTACTGTACTAAGGAAACAGACACCAGGATTAGATTGAATTACACTCGGAAGAAAATAGTCTAAATAACAGTTGCCTTTCAGTGAAGCAAATGTTCCAAAACACTTCCTGTATTTAGATTTTCCAGCAACATTTGTAACCTTGTAACTTTTGAACAGGTTGCAGAGAAATATGCAAAAGCTCAAACTGCAGAGAATCACTTACAGATCTGGAAATGCTTCACCTTCTCTAAGAGTGTTTTCATTTTAAAAATATAACATTCAAATTACTGTAATTTTTATGGCATTTCTCTGATTTTGTTTAAAATCAGTACCGTCAGCTCGTACAGAACGCAATCTCCCACCAGGGGAAGATGCTCTGATGTTTCTCCACTTTATACTAATGGTTTTACTGATTGAAAATTCATTCTAAGACTAACCAGAAAGAGAATTGGGAGTCCCTCAGATACTATTGGGTTAGAATAATTTATGATATGAAGTCTAGCAAAGCACAAAGCCATTTAAGGTTGTGTAAATCAGGAGAAATTGTTGTTCCGAATGTGTACTTTTCACCAATGTAAACCCATTCTCTGTGGATATTAGGGTTTACAATTATTTTCACTGTACTTGTTCTCTTAAGATAGTAAAACGGCCTTTCCAGAATTTCAACTATACTATTTCCTTGGATCAGAATTAATGCTGTGTACTTGGTATGCTGCTACATTCACAGGTCTCTTCCTCTTACCATGAGAGACTGTTTATTTGCGCTAACCATTTCCTAAACTTGTTCCCCCTGAATGTATAAAAGATAACCATTGTTGAATGGAACTGAATTGTCACAGTATGTATTTTGATGCAGTGGCTCACAGTGGAATAATAATCAAGCAATATGCAGGGGTTTTAGTTGCTGTGATGAGAGCAGATATTCAAAGAGTTTTATTTTAGTTAATTGTCCTTCTGTCAGTCTGTGCTTTGACTAAATGCTCAGAGTGTACATCATCATTGGCTGGACTGTAAGTTCCTAGTACACAGGGGAGCAGAAGTTTTGGCACCGCATGGGGGACCTAGGTGCAAGGGCAGCACATCAGTCAGTGGTTTTTTAACTCAGTCATGACATTACCATCTCTGGATTCCCAGACCAATTACCCAGAGCAGACAACAAAGGACAGCGTGAGTCAACTTCAACTCCGGTCTTTAAGGCAACATCACAATTGTGAAATAAGAAGTCTAGAATTTGGAGTTAAACACAATGAAATGACAGAGCGGAGCTCACACACACACATTTGAAGGCTGTGCCCTGTTTTCATTTATGATGCCTCTCCAAATGGGAGATAGAAGGCACAGGAGGGAGAACAGTTCTCACCTACATGAGGAAGAATCCTGCCGGAGAAGCAGAACTGGAAGTTATGGACAAAGTTGTGGTATAAAGTTTGTGGATTCAGTTGGAACAGTAATTGCATAGTATAAACAGGGCTGGAAGCTGAATCCTGGAGCACATTCACCTGACATCCCGATGTTTGAATCGCTCTAATTCCCTCATGTTTCTTTCCCCGAACCTACTCCAGCTCAGTATGGCACTGTGTCGAGTGATTAAGCACTGCTGCCTCACAACACCAGGGACCCAGGGTCAATTTTAGCCTCAGACAACTGTACATGTGGAGTTTGCACATTCTCCATGGTTGTCTCTGTGGGGATGCTTCAGTTTTCACCCACAGTCCAAAGATGTGCAGGTTAGGTGGATTAGCCATGTTAAATTGCCCATCATGTTCACGGATGTACAAGTGAGGTGGATTAGCCATGGGAAATGCAGGGATATACAGTGGGGAGTTTGGTCTCGGTGGAATGGTCTTTGGATAATCAGTATGAACTCAATGGGCTGCATGGCCTGCTCCTACACTGTAGAGATTCTATGATTGCAGCACATCACACATCATGTCACGTTAAACTAAAGACAAACCCAAATGCCTCGAACTGTATACTTCTTCACATCCCCATCTGTTGATCCACTGTCTCTCCTCTCATTCATAGTCAACGTCAACAATGTTATCCACCTATTTGTTCAGCGCATTTCATCACTTTCACTCCTGAGTCTCTTGTTTCCCTCCTTGCTGGAGAACAAAGAACATGAGGGAGAGAAAGAGAACTGAAGGTTGTCCTCCAGCAACGTCATAGCTGAGAGCAGAGAGGAAACCATGCCAAACTTTCCCAGAGTGGCCATTGAAAACAGGGGTCTAGCACTGAGCTGTAAAGGGGAGTATCAGACACCTCCCCTCACCTACTCCTCTCTGTAACACTGACTGCCTGTTACAGGGTCCGCACCTCAACTACTCCTCTCAGTAACACTGACTGCCTGTCACAGGGTCCCCACCTCACCTACTCCTCTCAGTAACACTGACTGCCTGACACACGGTCCCCACCTCACCTACTCCTCTCAGTAACACTGACTGCCTGACACAGGGTCCCCACCTCACCTACTCCTCTCAGTAACACTGACTGCCTGTTACAGGGTCCCCACCTCACCTACTCCTCTCCATGACACTGACTGCCTGTCACAGGGCCCCCACCTCACCTACTCCTCTCAGTAACACTGACTGCCTGTCACAATTCTTCCTCTCCCCTGAGAAAGGCAGCTGTTGGAGATGATTCTGTGATGTAATTCCTCTGGGTCCAGCTTTTGTTTCTTTCCTCAACAGTTTCCTTGTTTTTCTCCCTCCCATTTGTCCTTTTTATCATTTATTTTATCCTGCCTTCAGACCCTCACCAGACTTTCTATTTTCTTTTGTCTCTCCTCCCTGTTTTCCACACTCCGGTATGGTATACCAAGTCTGACCTCACTCTGAGGTTTACTTGCAGGACCTCATTACTCTTTCTTCTGAAGGCTGAAAATCGGTACTGACCAAAAACTGGGCGTTGTCCCTCAGCCCACAGAACACCGAAGATGGAGGGGAGAAAATGAATTTTTGCAAATGCTTTGAACTGTTATTTGCAGATACATGAGTGCTTACAAAACCCTCATCCTTGAAATCACTGTAACCACTGAACAGTGTTTTTTGGTGCCATCAATTCAAAGACTGGTACGAAATACAGATTAAAAATGAGAAACCTGCCTCACCAAGAATACCTTGCAGGTGAAGTCAGGCCTCCAGGAGGGATTGCTGGTCTCAGAAATAGAAAATGGAACTACCACAGGCAAGCTCATAAACCTCAACGGATAATGCTCATTTTTATCACCTACCTGCTCTCATTTGACCCAGTGGATAGCCTAGTGATATTACCACTAGACCATTCTTCCACATATCCAGGCAATATTCTAGGGACCTCTGTTCAAATCCTACATGGCAGACAGTGCAATTTCAATTCAATAGAAATCTGGAATTAAGAGTCCGATAAAAACCAAAAAAAAACTGCGAATGCTGTAAATCAGGAACAAAAACACAGTTACTGGAAAAGCTCAGCATGTCTGGCAGCATCTGTGAAGGAAAAAGAGAGTTGGGTCTGAGGAAGGGTCACCTGACTCTTTTATCCTACTCAGGTGCTGCCAGATCTGCTGCGCTTTTCCAGCAACTTTGCTATTGTTCCCGATTCAGAGTCTAATGATGACCATGAAACTGTTGCCAATTGTTGGGGAAAAATCCTACCGGATTGACTAATATCCTTCAGGGAAGGAAAACAGCCAGCTGTACCTGGACTGGCCTACATGTGAATCCAGACCCACAGCAATCCATTGATCCTTAACTATCCTCTGTACAATAAATGCCCATTTCCCATGTATGTGTAAAAGAAAATCCACAATCTGGCATAGTCTGGGGCTGTTGCATTTGAGAGACTGTACCCTGCACTACCTTAAAACCTAAAGCACTTTCAGCCTTCCCAAAAGTAGTTCATTGACATGAAAGATTAACTCATTTTCTCTCTGCACAGATGACTCCTGAGCCATTGAGTGTTTACAGCATTTTATATTCCCTCAGTCTGTTTATTCTTACACAAAATCTACAGGACCTGGAAACTGGAAATCAATCAGAGTCATTGGTAGCATTACCAGCCATATATATCTTAAAAACTGCAACAAATGTTCACTCTTTTTCTTCTGAGATCTCATTATTTTATGGGAAACCAAAGTAAGTAAAGTCTTATGAGATCTTTCAGATTTAGTTGCACAAGCTCACATCTACTTGTCCAAGTATTTATTTTTCAGCAACAGTTGAGCAATTTCTTTTGAGGGAATTAAATTCTTGTTCTCATGTATTTTAGACCTAGGAGAGAATTTTATGAGAGTCTGAGCATTAAATCAGTCTTAGCACATTCACTCACTGTCCTGGGTGGCACATGATCACATTTTTCAGTCTGTGCCTCATTTTCCCAGCTACATTGCCAATTCCTAAACCTATTAAGGAAACTTTTCAGAACTCTAGCAGTTGACTATAACCACAGTCTACAGAAGGAAATTATTTAGCAAGTTTTTAACCTGTTTTTCATGCAAAACACACAAAATCTCCCCATCCCCAGCCTCATCCCATGACCAACCCTCCCTCTCATCCCCACCTCCTTGACCTGACACAACCTGTCCATCTTCTCTGCTGCCTATCAACCCCTCCCACCTCACTGACCAATCCCCACCACCCAATCTGCATTCACCCATCACCATCCCACCTACCTTCCCCAGCCTCGTCCGTCCTCTCACCATTTATTTTGGAGGTCCCCTCCCCCTCCTCATTTCTGAAGAAGGGTCTTGACCTGAAACATCAACTTTTCTGCTGTGTTCCTCCAACTCCACACTGTGTCATCTCTGACTCCAGCACCTGCAGTTCTTACTATCTCTGGCACAATTCAAGCAAATTTATTAACAACTTCATGTATTGCTTGCAATATGACACTGAGGTTCAGCTTGTGCTCTGGTGTAAAGGTACATGGAATCATGCATTACTACCCCATTGATGCCTTCTTTGTAGAAACTAAGTAAAGCATGCAACACTTCTTTTATGAAGTTGAAGAATTAGTGCAAGGCTTATTGTTGCAGGCAATTCCTGTCCACATGTACACAACAAATGATTTATTTCTCATCTTCCACGCAGATTTGATGCTATCCACGTGATGCACTGTGCATTAGTTGAAATCACATGATGTGATATATATCAGTTCAGATGCTGTGATTCAAATTGGCAATCTAATCCATGGAAACTTCAAGAAGTAGATCATCTGAATAGTCACATCTGTCATTAGACTGATCTGCAAGCTTTGTTCTAAAAATCCATGTGTGTGCCAGTTGGCTGAGGTACTAAATGTGCTAGCCTGGGTTCGAGCACTAGCATGCCGTAAAAGGTCATAGTTGAAGAACGATCCTCTAGTCACTTCTGTGTTGCAGGTAAGGGACTGTCTTTTTCTGAGTGCCAAAAGGTGACCACAATCTGAAAGAACAAGTGCATCACAGCCAGGAATCCCAAAATCGACTACTTACCTATTAAATGCTCTACTATCCACCCATCACAAATGCCCAAGGCTAACCTATATATTTTTCAATATTATAGTTTGGACTTCTCATTTTCAACCTGTGTGTATGTGTGTAGCATTATTATTTCCTCTTGCATTGGCAATTTCTAAGTTCATTCTTCTGTTTACTCAGAAAGCCTGGATCCTTTCAAAGCATAAATTCATTTGATCTTGAGGAAATGTATCCTCAAGGGAGGGGGTCCTTCATAAATTAGCCTTATTGTGAGAAACTGACAAAGTGGATGAATTTTAAAAAAGGGGAGCCAGTGCATATCCTGTAACTCAAAAGCTTGGCAATTTGGGCATTAGGCCTGGTTTCAATGTGGTAACCTCATTTGGGATCTAGTTGTAAGAGTAGCCTTATTGACATGCTGGTCCTGGTCAGTTGGCAGTCCAGAAGAGGAAAAGTATGAAGGTAAGTTTTATGGTACCAAAATTCTTGAGATTCCCAGCTCTGCAAAATTAGCCTGGGTCATCAACACAGCAAGTCACTCCTCTTTACCTCCATTGTCATCATACACACCCTGATATTAAAAATTCAATACACTCTCTTCTGCCCCACCTGTTACACCTCTCCCATCCCAGACATTTCTACGCTTAGCTCCTTCCAGTCCCAAATCTAGCGAACTTGAACTACAGGATTCAACTCCTTAAAGAACACAAATGTAATAGTTGAACATTCTCACAAAGCAATTAAGCAATTCTTACAAATAATTACTTGACTGAACCAACCTCAATGTTCTATAATTATTCTAAATATTTGAGAGATTTGCCTTTACATTGCACATTTCACAACCTCAATACCTCCCTGAGAGCTTTACAGCCAATAAGTACTTTGGAAGAGTAGTGTTGTACAACAATTTGCACCTAGCAAGTTTGCACAAATAGTAACGAAATATGTCAACAGACCGTCTACTTTAGAGATAATAAGTTGTAGAGCTGGATGAACACAGCAGGCCAGGCAGCATCAGAGGAGCAGGAAAGCTGACATTTTGGGTCTGGACCCTTCTTCAGAAAAAAAAATCTAGTTTAGAAATTGGTTGAGGGTTAAATGTTAGTCAGGTTATCTGATTTGTCTCTTCATTGGATGTTGCCATTCAGACTTTGTCTTAGTTTCACATCGCACCTGAATGATAATAGGTTAGCGCACTCTCAGTACTTTACAGAAGTGTCAGTCTTGATTATTTGAAACTTGAACTCATGACTTTCTGATTCATGGGTGAAGATTACGACCATCAAGCCACAAATGAGAGTTTTTACATCCATTGAGTTTTAACTATAAATGTCAATAGTAACAAATATAACTATGCATTTAAAAAAATGTATAGAAAAGAATGAATTGGTTATGAGCCTTGGACAATATTTATGTTTTTAAGTTACATCCTGGTTTTCTTTTACTGAAGATGATTGTAGTCAAGGTTTAAGTCAACAATGAAGTTTTATGGTTCATGTTCACTCATGGTCTCAAGGTTTCCTCTTTATTCCCAATGTTGGTACAGTTAGAGATCCAATCACTGTATATTTGTAATACCATATAATAGCAAGGACCCCTTCTTTGTTTGAAATATCTTCTAAAGTAGCAGCTTCTAAAGAATGTATATATGCATACAAAGCCTCATTCTGCTACATGTCATTTCATTCAAATAACAGCAGGAGGGTAGCAACATCTTGATTATGCAGCGCCTAAACTGAAAACTAAGTGATGGTCAGGAAATGTTAGGAATTTAATTGTTACTTTTGCCATCCGATTGTCTTCTTGTCAAGGTCAAATTAGTCTTATGCTGGTCTCTTGCAGATAGCTGAGCAAGCAAGTTGGTTATCAACTTCACAGTTTGCAATGTAATTTTTTCAATCATGCCTTAATATTCATCCTTGAGATGAGAAATGCCAAATTGTTAGTTGTTAGGCTTTGACCTAGCTGACAGGAATGATTGGTGAGTTAGATTATTGTCCTTGAACACAAAATGAACAATAGTCCTGAATGTGTTTAAAAACACAATCTGTACCAAAATAATCCAGCTATGAGAAGGATCCATTTCATTTTTAATCAGATTTGAGTTATTTGAACATCCGATTAAATAAGGACTTACACATGTCAGGTTAAATAGTTGTTTTATGTAATTACTTCTCTAATTAAGATATATTGGTAAATGAAAATATTATTAAAATGCACAGAAAATTACAAACAATCAATTGACTAAAATATTTTAACATAAAATAACATTTCTGTGAGCTGTGCTGTGTGGTTTCAATGTCAAGACAGATACTCCAAGCCAAAAGCCATGTGCAGTACTGAAGGAGTTCTCTACCATTAAAAATGCTATCTTTCAGGGGAGAAGTTAAATTGAAGACCTACCTCAGCTTGCCAGTTCAACGTGGAAGCTCTTGCAGCCAACATTTATCCCTAAGGAACTCTACATGGACACAGAGTTCATGAAGCTTTCTAGCGACAAAAAAGAACAGCAGTGCCCGAGAATGGCAGGGGGTGATGTATCTACTCCAGTCATTGTCGGCAGCAGCTGTCCCCAAACTCATCGCTTACACCAGTCTTGTTAATCTTTATTTCTTTTCATGGGAGAGCCAATGTTGCAACAGACATTAAGCCTTGAACTTGCTTCAGTAAACTAACGAGGCATTCCCTGCTTCCTGTGCTGTCGATGACAGCTCTTGATTGTGCTTAGCAGAACAGCAGATGTCCTGCACACACCTTGTACACACAACTTTAGTGTCTTAGGAGGCTGCACTGTGCTTAAGAAAGAATGCTACTGACTCAATCTAATCCTTTGCTCAGGATAGGCACAATCATGGGAGACAAGTGAGTGTATTACTAACATGGTCAATCAGCAGACACCCATGGGTGATGACTATGTTTGTCAATGTAATCTGAACACCAAAGACAAGAGATAGCTGTTTCCAGAATTTCAGAGCAGGTGAACAGTGGAATTCTCAAACTCCTCCAAAAAATAACCCCAAAATTTCCTGCAAAGTTTACTGATTTGACATCTAATATTTTCTGGTGGTAGTCATTAGTAAATACCAGCTTTCTCATTTCATTTTCCCCAATCTGGATCTGCAAACTTACCCGGCTGAAAATTATTGTTATCCTGCTGAAAAACAAGGACACAAGTAAGTATATATAATGGCTACAGAACTGAAGGAGGCCATTCAGCTCATTGTGGATATGCTCGCCATTTATATTATTAATTTAGCCAGTCCCTCCTACCTTTTTCCCCACTACCCTGCATTTCTTTCCTGAAAGAATGTTTCATTTTTTTATGAACATAATTGTCCTTGTCTTAACATTCTCTAAGCCAGTCCATTCCTGTCAATTCTAACCACTCACTATTTGGTTCCTTTGCGAATCACCTTAAATCTGTGTTTCTGGTTCTCAACTCTTTAGTCAAACAGACAGTAATTTCTGGAAAGGATTTAACTTTGGTGGGATTTAGATAGTGCTTCTTGGTCCACTATTCAAATATATAAACGACAACAGATCACCAGATGGAATCATACAGCATGGAAACAGATCCTGTCGTCCAAAAGGTCCACGCTGACCATGATTCAAAACTAAATGAGTCCCACCTGCCCAATTCTGGCTCATATCACTCCCAACCTTTCCTGTTCATATACTTATCCAAATTTCTTTTAAATGTTGTAATTTCATCTGGATCCGCCACTTCCTCTGAGAGTTCATTCCACACATGATCCACCCTCAGTGAAAAACATTTGTGCCTCATATCTTTTTTAAACCTCTCTCCTCTTACCTTAAAAAGGTGCCCCCCCCTCCCCCCATTCTAGGGAAAAGACAATTACCATTAACTCTGTCTATACCCCTCATTATTTTACACAAGTCCTGGGCAAAACTACCAAATCCAAGCCCAGGCTTTTGGGCTAAAGCTCAAGGCCACCAGGTAAAATCTTGAAAGAAGGCATAAAAAGACATTTTATTAAAAGTGTTGTCAAGTATGGCATAATTCCTATGGAGCTGGTTAACAATTCAGAGATTGAGAGTTCAAATCTAACCATGAAAAATTACATATGAAAAATTACAGGCTGTTCTGCACAGTTAGTGTTTATACTTGACACAAGCCCCCTCTCACCCCTCTTCATCTCACCCTCTCAGTAGATCCTCCTGAGACTTTCTCCCTCATGTGTTTACCTAGTTTTCCCTTAAAGGCATCTTTGCTCGTTACTACTATCATTCTATGATATGAAGCTGAATTACATAATATTTAGAATTTGTGGAACAGAATCAAATTAAAAACATGAAAACTTTCAGGTTGTCTGAAAAAAAACAAATATTGTTCTTCAAGGGAGGGGAACCTGCTACAATTGCCTGGTCTGGTCTACATGTGACTCTATTAGTACTGACACTTTGACATGAAAAGGTATGTATGAGGGTTTCATCAGCAGAAGAACTGAGCCAGCAAGTCACCAGTCTTTCCTGGAAGTGAATCTTGTCCCTCTTCCTGTGTGATGTGTCCTTCTTCCTGATCATCACTGAAAAATGACAGTGACAGATAGGGATTGTAACAGAGAACCCTCCATTGAATGAGCCATTATCACAGAATCATCCATCAGAAAAGGAGTGGTCAGAGCTGTGATGTCAGAGGAGCCATATTTCAGATAAAATCTCAAGCAAGGCCCCTTCTGCTCTCTCTCAAATGGATGTTAAAGAGATCTTCCCTGCTTTATGTGTAAGGAAAGATGGAATGCTGTCAGACTAAAGCAAAACCTTAAAGATCCCTTGGCAATATTTTGAAGGACAGAGGGGTTATCCTTGGTTTCGTGGCCAACACTAACCCCTTGATCAACACCAACATGAAAATCAAAGTTCTGGTCATTATCTCATTGGCATTTATGCGTGCTTGCTGTGTTCACATTGACTGCCTTATTCCCTGCATTACAATAGTGACCACATTTAAAAACTGCTGCATTGGCTGTAGAGTTTTGGGACAGCTGGTGGTAATGAAAGGCCCCACATAAAAGAGAAGTCATTATATTTTACCTTTTATGCTTGAGTTACAGGGATGGGGTGGTGAGAGATTTTGGAGGCATTTGAAAAGACAAGCAACATCAGACTCCCAAATCACAGAGGGAACTGACTATTCACAGTTCACAAGATAATTATCAGCTCCCAACACACACACACATAACTCAACAATGGGAAATCAGGAAGAATCCTCAAGCACTCTGCACCTTACAGATAATTACACCTCACCTTCCATATTCAGGAATCAGCCATCAACAAAACTCAGCCTGAAAGTCAGGAGAGAAATATTTCCAATAAACACACTCAATATCCAACACACTGTTTTAGTCAAACAATTCAGCACAAAGCACTGAGTAAACACCCTCTAAGCTGGATCTTCAGCATGAGGCCTTTTCCACTCCTGACTGCCCACAGGATAGTCAGACTGCCTGATGATTGGTGTGGGTATTATGGGATACAAATTGTATCAAAGCTGCTCCTTCAATCACCATCTCCTCACTTGGTTTTCAGTATGACTCTATGGCCATTAATCGAAAGTCAAACAATATGTAAATATTACATTTGATTCAACAATTGAAATTATTTTGTGGCAAGTTGAAATCTCAGCTTCCAGCCATGTTAGTATTTGATGAAGCACTGGACAGAATGCTCTCTCCTCCTGGTGAGGAGACAACTGGCAGAACTGTGTCACACATGATGAATCCTCCTTGAGCACCTTTCAATCAGATACCACACTAATGGCCCTCTGTCCACTCAAGCCACCCCCACCCCCCCAGCCCCAGGACATTAACAAAAGAGAGAATGGTGGATTCATTCAGAAGGTAAAGATGGGTCAAAATAAAACAAATTGAAAACACTTGCTTTTAGTTTATTCTCTCTACTCCAAAATTACTCAGCTCAACTGTATTCACCCAATTATAAAACAGGAAAAGGAATAAACCATTTAGCTCTTCAAATATGTTTCAGCCCTTAAGTGCGGTCATACCTGATCTTTAACTTAATTCCATGTACCTCACTTGAGTTTAGCTAAGTCAGTACAGACTTTGACATTATTGGCTCTGTGGGCTGGCATCAATGGTATCTCAGCTCATTAGGCTACAGTCAAGTAGGATACAGTCAATTTAAAAGTATGAGCCTAATCATGGGGAATTCCTTCCTGGGCTATAACTTCTGCTCCAGTCTTATTGGAATGATACACTAAGGGTTTTCTACATTCCCACAGTGACTTCACTTCAAAAAGTATTTCATTGTCTTATACCAATTTGAGATACCCTGAGTTCATGAAAGTTGCTAGATAAATTCAACCTTTCTTCAGATAACTGATAAACATGGTAAAAGGCAACTGCTTATTGGATCAGAGTTAATAAGAACTGCCGATGCTGGAGAATCTGAGATAAAGCTGGATGAACACAGCAGGCCAAGCAGCATCAGGGGAGCAGGAAAGCTGGACGTTTTGGGTCAGGACCCTTCTTCAGATTTTAAGCCTATCAAAGTATATTGGGTACCTTACCTACAGATGTATGAGAAATGCCTATTATTTTCTTAATCGGAATTTTCATTTCATGATGGGATCCTAAGTTGTCCTTAAACTTTAATGGTCAGTTAGAATACCTTTTCATTCTAAAAATTGATATTGTAAACTGAGCGGAATAAAGTACTTCATTCCATGAGAAACCTTAGTTAAACATATTGGAAGGAATCACGAGTTAATTGCTACTACATTCCTGGACTGAGACACAAAAGCAGAATGTAATGCATGAGCCTTGCAACACTTCTAATACAATTATTCTCATTGTAGCACATTTTAAGAGTTGCCACGATACCTTGCGTTGAGTAAATGAAAATCCAGTGTGTTTAAAAGTGGTGGCAGCTCTCATCTGACAGCATTATCTGATGAAGGAAATTACAGTTCTACTGAAATCAAAAAGCAATCAAGCAGCCCCAAGATTGAAAAACAATATTCAAGAGCATTACAGTTTAACTTTATCAATAGCTGAAGGCATCAGTTCCATCATTATTATGTATCACCAGTGAAGGTACTTGTGGAACTTACCAGAGATTTTGCCAGTCTATTCAGCATTATTGTAATCCCATCACTTACCTGGGCCTCTTGAGCACCAGCAACTGTGGTTTCTCTCTGGCATCACTCACAGCCAGCTCTCAGCACAATTATCTCAACTCATGGTGAGGAATAATGATTCAAGTGCAATTTTAAAAATATCAATTCCACCATACTTAATTTAAAAGTGAACTGTTTCAATGTATCCAAATTATAGGATTATTTGACTCAAGAAATATCAATTAAGGGTGAATGTATGATTTCATCAAAATATACACAGAAATCCTACATAGTATTTGTCACCTTGAAAGCTTTGTTTTGCTTACTTCTGTGTGTCTACATAACAAACTGTTAGCTATCAATAAGTTCTGAAGAAAAATTACTGGTCCCGAAGTATTGACTCTGACTTCTCTCTACTGATGATGCCAGGCCTGCTGAGTTTTTCCAACAATTTCTATTTTGCTTTTTGGTTTCCAGCATTCAGAGCTCTTTTAGTTTTATTGCTATAAACACGGTTCATGGATATTCAGAAAGTTTGAAGGCACCACCAGATTTTCAAACACAGATTAGGTTGTATAATAATTGCTGGTTGTGCCAATGATATTCACATCCTACGAACAGATATAAGAAAAAATATTGTCCTTGATAGGCAGTGGATACCAAAGTATATAGATAATGGATGTGCACTCGAATCAGAAAGAAATGAATAGTGGTGTCCAACAAGGACTTGCGCTGGGGCCTCAAAAATTAGTGCAGACTAGAACATAAAATAAAAAAAGAGACATTAATAAAGTGAACAGGCAAACCATGACACATAAATTTCAAGGCAGCAAAATGCAAAGTCAGCCATTTTGTACAAGAACAGTACAAATCAGAGTCTAACTTAAATAGTGAAAAATTACTAATGGAGAGGTTCAAGGATTGCAAGGAGTCCACAGACACAGATCTGTAGAAGATGTAACAGTCAGGTGCTAGAATAATCAAAACAGAAAAGGAATGTTGCCTTACGATTAATGTCTTGTATAAAAGAGGAGGTGTTATTACAGCTACTACCTGGGACCGTACATACTAGCTGCAATATTTACTATATTGAAGCTTCGAGAACCTAACTAACCAATACTAGTCTCAGGTTAAAAGCCTGAAGGATACCCAAAGAAATATAAACTTGTAGATTCTGTTACCCCCTTTTTTGCTGGGCACTTTCCCCTTTTCTCTTTGTACCTGTGCGTATGTAACTTTTATGTTATTATTTTGCACAGGGTTAGCTGACAATAAAATTGCTCTCCCTTTTGCTCATGAAGATGTTATGCCAAAAAAAAACTGCAAATTGAAAATACCGAAGCCAATGCACCCCTCCTCAACTGGTCATAACACATGAAAGATGATCCCGAATGTGGGCTAGTCTACCTCTCTGACTCCTTCAGTAGACTCTTGCTGTCAACCCAACCACTGATTTCATGTTGGGACACCAATTATTAATGTAATGGTTTCAAAAGCAGCTTTTCCACCTTGTTTCATCTGTTTATGTTGCTGCAATAGCAGCCACTGCAAGCTTGTGGTTGGGTAGCTTGCAGTCACCATGCTCTTTGTGTGGCAGGGTCGAAGGGCCTCTTGGTTGATAATGGAAGGGAATATCACCATGCGATTTAAATGAGAAAAGGGAAGATGTACTTTCTAGCGCGTTAGCAATCAGGCACCAATTACATGAGGTAGGTTAGAAGTTGTTACTAAGATGACTGGGAGACCTGAAAGTAAAAGTCTTCACCCTTCAAGATCCTAACATGCTCTGCCTTTCCCACATTCAAGCTCTTAGGGCATTATCCATTCGGGCGGAACTAAACGCAGGCTCCAAAATGAACCCTTTCAGAACCGTTACCTTATGTAACATTACATGTCTTAAAAGGGGCTTGTTCCTATTAAACAGGTATTATTTTTACTCAGTGCCTGTCACAACATGAATATAAACTCTCAAACCTCTGAACCAAATGGGGCTGAGGTTGCAAAGATGTCTGTGATGTTTCCCTTGATCTTTTCTTGCTGTCTAAAAGTTATGAAATAAATGGCCCTTTCAGCATTAATACCTCTTAATCCTTCTGAGCATGGATCCAAGAGTTTCATATCAGCAATTTAAATATTGATCCGACTTGACAAACAATCTCAAAGCTCGACACCAACAAATGTCCTTTGCTTTAGCACCAAACATAAACAGCAATCGAAGTGAAACTTTACAACTCCCGCTGATCCAGCATCTTTCAGATACTTGCAGAGACAGCAGTGGATACAAAGAAGGGAATAGAAATTCGATCAAAGATAGTAAATAAGAAAAGGGAGAGGCTAAACAGGCAAGAGTTTACAAAATGAAGAAGGTTAGCATTGCTGAAGAAAGAGAATCCCTGAATGCAGAATGCACAGATGGTGTAGCCCAGGACAGATACACAACAAGGTGCTAGTTAGTAGAACTGTAGGGATACACCGACACCCAAAAGTAAAGAAGATCACAGAGTTGGGGAGAGGAAAGCCAACAGGAGTTTTGAAAATGAACTCTCCAGTCTTCCAGGTGCCTACTTAGCTTATACATTTTAAATCATACTAAAAATATCTGCTTATTGTTGATTTGCTGATCATTACATAATGCACAATTACAATAGCTACGATGAGAATTTGTGTAGGTGACCTTATGACATTTCTAAAATGCCTAAAGCCACAATTCTTACAAGTAAACTAGTCTTCCAGGAGCAAATAGATTGATTCAGAATTTGCTGGAAAAGGAGAGTTTAAATAGTACTTGATGTTTTAAATGTGTAAATCACCCAACAACTTGTGCTGAAGAACATATTTATTAATCAGCCTGTTCAAAGATGGTTTTTCACTCCTTTGGAGCAGGTGGGACTTGACTCCAGGTGTTCTCACTCAGAGGTAGGGACATTACCACTGCACCATCACCGTCCTTGGTTTAACTGCCAGATGCCTTCAGACAATTTGCAGCATTCTGCCAAGTTTCACGAAAAAAATTGACAAATTACCCTTAATTTGTTTTCTTAAATTTAACCTATTTTTCCCTAATCAACCTGTTTACAGGCATTATTACACTCCTTTAGAGCAGGTGTGACTTGAACCCAGCCTTCCTGGTCCAGGATAGGGATTCTACCAGCTGCATCTGGTATTTTCAGGTGGTCTCCTATCCTAGACCTAACCCATCCTAAGTCTGCTCAGCAGCCAAGACCAGCCAAGATCGGGTGTTTTCAGTCAAGTATGGCCATAGGCAATCCACAACCTGTTTAAGAGCTTCAAGAAATTGTTGCAGAAATGCCTTAGTTACCAATTCAACACGTCACTGAATGCTAGGCTTTCCTCCACTTAGTGAACTCAAGCTTTCACACCAGGAATACGATTTTTAACAAGGAGATTTATACTGCTGCAATGCTACTAAACCTAGCTAGCTCAGAAAGAGAATTTTCATTCTTACAGAAGCGTGTTATTACAAGCACTTTAATTTCAAAATTTTAAAATATTTTTCTTATTTTTCCATTCTCTTTACCTAATTTTTCAACCCCTCTCTTTATTTCTCTTCCTTAAGCAGATTGGACTCAAAATTTATTTAATTTCCTTCACCCTTCTTCTTTCCCGATCTACAAGATCTCTCTGATGAAGGAGATAGAACGTTGGTCATTATTCTTCGCCAAGCATCTGTTGCCCTCACTCCACTCTCAGCTCAACCTTCTGGCAATCTGCAGCACTAAACAATGGTGGTTAAGGAAATAAACTAGAACAGAGACTGCTGCAAGATGCTACATTCCAGCAAAATCAGCACCTGTCAGTGTACTAGTTTCTATTTTCAGTATTACAGCGAAAGGTTGTACTAGTGAAAAACTGCCCTGTGCACCTAATATTATTGTTTGTAAATGTGACAATTGAAAGAATTAGTTAGTTCTACCACATCTGTATTTTTCATTATTTGAAGTAATTTTGTTTGAACGTGAAAACTTGCAGAGGAACTGGCTGGGAGTGTTCAGTGAACAAATACAGTTCACTTCAATGGCAATGCATTCATTGACCTAGACTGCCTCAAATTCAGCTACACATGTTAATTCAGCTCCCTCAAATGGTTAGGCTCAGTAATCAAGCCACTTCCCCAATAATATGATGAGCTGTAAGCACTCATTCAAACAAAATGACTGAATCTAACAGACTGCCAGACACAAGCAGAAGGACTTGGTGGGGAATTCTTAATGACATTATCACTATTTATCCAATGTTGACATAAGTGCAGATTTTTTTTACATCCATAAATGCTCCTAGGAGTCACAGGCATTTTTAAACAGAGAAAAAAAATCTTATAACATAATGGATGAATTCCACACTGGAAAGTCTCTGAGAAATTTATTCTTGGGGTCACTTGATCTGCAGCGCATCACATTATTTTAAAAGGCAAGCTATGTGAAAGTAGACTGAATTACCAATACTTTTGTAAACTGCACAACATTATCATACAGACAGGCAGATAAACAAGGACATTTATCACGTTTCTTTGTGAAAATATTTACCTCTTCAGGATTTCCCTCTTTTGCCATTTATGGGGTTTGGGCATTGTTGGCTCCTGGTTCTTAAATTGGTTGCCATCACTGCCAACCTTGTATGGATAGATTCTATGCTACCAATCCTTTTTATTGGTTTTAGATTAGACTAGATCTACAGTGTGGAAACAGGCCCTTCGGCCCAACAAGTCCACACCGCCCCTTGCAGCATCCCACCCAGACCCATCCCACTATAACCCACACATTTAGTCACATTATTGATGGCCACTGGGCAAGGACGCCTTCACAATGTCTATGAAAGAAGATAGGTTCAATCTTGTACAAACTCTAAAGGTTTATTGTACAATACTTACCAGTCAGTTACAATATGCCTAGAATTCATGAAAGTCTCTTATGAAGCATCAGGCTCAAAGTAAGAGTAAGCACACATTAGTGGTTTAGTTATCTACTGTTGGCACACACTGGACACTTTTCCAGAATACATATATATTTAAAACACTAATCTAACTTGTTGCCTGAGATTCTGATATTCATGATCATTTGTGGATTTCCTACTTCACCAAGGGGATGCAGAGGCATCCTTGTATTATTGACAAAAAGGCAAAATTCCCACTAGGGATGCTTAAACATCTCCGCAAATGTAGGAAAAGGAAATGTTTCACTGATTGCCCTCTCTGTTTAAGTAAACATCTGTAGCTGGCAATTGAAAATCACATCTGTCATGCACTGCAACAACACACCACTTCTTGAGTCCATTGTTAACAGCATGCCCTTTCCTACAGGCTCAGTCTGGCTTGGGAGCTTGCTATGTATATTTAATTGGCCTTAGACTGGAAAAATCAGACACAGTTTATGTGCATTTTTGGCAAGTGCAAAGCTCTGGTTCAGCAGTTTCAGCGTTAAAAAAAATCTTATCCAAATGTCTGCAATCATAAAGAACTGCCACCAGGATTTGACAGTAAATCATGTTGGTTGGATACACTACCTTGGCTTACTGTAAACCCTTTTAGTAATTTACAATTTTTATTCACCAGGTAGCTGTACATCTCGGGTTTTATGCACTTTGTATTCAAATCGCTGTTGCCTTGTTCAAGTCCCAAGGTCTTGCCACTTCACTAAACTAATTAATTCTGAACTGCCTTACACTGTAGATTTGTCCTCTTAGCTCTGACCTCCCACTTCTCCAAACAAAGCCTAGGTCTAAAAAATCCTGTAACAGTATTTTTGTCTGATTTCCAGTTTATCCCGAAATCCCATTTGGGTTTTCTGCACGTCAATGATTAGCAATCTGGGATGTCGCTCACAGTGTTGAGCCTGGCAGCCTGCCAAATCTTAATTTCCACCATCAACTAACAACTTGCTTTCCAGAGATTAAACAGTGACATCCACAAGGGTGCTTGATAAAAGAACACATAGCCTCAGTCCTTGCAAGGTTTTATCTATAGATAGAAATCGAACTGTAGGAAAGTCAGCTCCAGTTTATTGCTGTTAATTATTTGAAGAGTGCTAATATTCTAGCAATTCAGCATCCTCCTAAAACACTGAGACCTGCACTCTGCATACACAATGAACCACATATATCCTTGATCCTTCACATAAATGTTTATGTCTTATTTTTACAGGCACCTCCTATCAACTTATAGCAATATACACTGCAAATCACATACAACGAAAAAGTGCAAAATGAGCAGAAAGTAGTGCAAATAGTGGATGTTAAGCAAGCATAAAACTTAAGCTACTCATAGTTAGAGGCTCAAGTTCCAAGCCAGGGACTCAAACACAAATACTTGTAACAATAAATTATTATTATGAAGTGACAGTAAATTGTTTACAAGATGCCAGAGGCTGGTGTTGTTTTAATTACAGTTATTATAAAATCAAATTAACCAAACAAAATTAGGGAAAATTTAATCTTTTCTACAATACACAGGCTTCTTGATTTCCTAAGTGGATACGGGACACCACCACACTCCAAAGCCACCAAAGCTGTCCCAAAGGACACAACACCAGGGAGGAAGCACGCTGAAGCAGTTCCCCATGCTATCTCTGCCAAAGCCACCTCATCAATGGTCATACTCCAGCTGCAGCCACAGCCAGGAGGCGGTCCCAACTCTCAAGGATTGGGGCCTATCTCAACTGAGAACCAAGTGACCATCCAAAACTAACTCCTGAGGACCAGGATATCATTCACGTGGCTGCTACTGCAGCAGACGCCACCAAAGCAGAGGAAAAGAACAGATCCACCACACCGTTTGTTGACCCTGGATCTGTTACTCAAGGCTTGACTACCACAACCACATGGTCTGGGCCGGATCCCTTCCCGCACCAACTTCCCACAACCTCTCCCAATTACTTCAACCGCAGAAAGAAGAAAAGATTAATTTGATCCAAAAGTTAAGTGAAGAAAATAAAATAAAAAGAAAGGATGCGGTCGGTCACGTGAGGGGGTGCAGACGGGCCGAAAGCCTGGACGCCTCCAACATTGTTGCTTCTGCCATCTTGAAAAGATTATTCCATAATTTAACTCATCCCGAACGTGTGCAGAAAACGGCAATGTAGATCCCATATGACATTACACCACAGTCCAGTCACCTCTCTAAGGTAGGCAACAAACGATTCCATAGCACGAAGAAACAGCAGAAGAATCATCCATAGTGCAAGGTTTGTCTCTTTTTCTGCATTACTGAAAAACACATTTGATGGACATTAGGATATTGCTGTTTGTGGGAGCTTGCTGTGCCACAAAACAATTTGCTGTCAGCTTTCGAGGAGTACAGACTTGGATACTGCTTGGCACTGGATAACTTCATTACTTCATTAACTCTGAAGTTAATAGTTAGCTCGCTTGTTACATCAAAGCTGTGTGCCAGCTGCATCATATAAAAAGCAATTATTCATCTTTTATGTTTAAGTTTTGGAATAAATTTCAGAAAACGAGATGGCCTTAATGTTTTTTAAAGCGGGAAATCATTGTACCTTTATGATTTCAGCAAGTGCAAACTGTTCTACTCCCCAGTGATATAATTTTTCTGCACAATGTGGTGTACTGATGCTAATTAGTTAAAATGTTTATTGTTTAAGTGTCCCCACAGCTTGTTCATAACTTGCACTCTTGAACCAGAGGGATATGGTTTGCATTAAAATTTTCCCTCCCCCATTTCTGAAGATGATCTCATCTCACTTTGGTGATGGTAGAAAACTGATTTACATTGAATACTGCGGGCAGAAACTGATATTGCAACCAACCAAATCTACACACCAAAATTGAAGACAATTTTTTAATCTAATCATTTTCAAAGGACATTGCTTCACTAGGACTTGCAGCGGGTGGGATTCACTTGGGAAAATCTTGTTTTTCCTTCTTTCAGAACCAAAAAAAGGAGTATAGCACAGTGGTAAATATTGTGTCCTTCCTCAAATATGTGTACATGCAAATATATAAGGGCAGCACAATGGCTCAGTGGTTAGCACTGCTTCCTCACAGCACCAGGGACCCAGGTTCAATTTTCCACCCTTGGGTGACTGTCCATGTGGAGTTTGCATGTTCTCCTTTTGGGTTTCTTCCTATAGTACAAAGCCACCTCATCAATGGTCATACTCCAGCTGCAGCCACAGTTATCATTTTCTCTGAGCTATCATTGGAGATCGGCCATGTCATAGTATCTAGAGATGCGCAAGCTAGGTGGATTAGCCATAGGAAGTGCAGGGATACAATGTTGCGGAGTCTGGATCAGATTTTCTTTGGAGGGTCAGCGTGCCTAAATGTGCCAAATGGCCTGCTTCCATACTGTAGGGATTCTATTTTTAGAAATTCAACAGTGAAGCATTCCTCTAGAAAGTGATGATGCCCCAATAACAATCCCTATTTGACTTGGTTTTAAAAAAATCCAAAAAATATTTTCTTCCAGTTGTGTGACTTATTGTGAAGATAAAGCGAAACTCACAAATCAGAGATAATGGGAACTGCAGATGCTGGAGAATCCAACATAATAAAGTGTGAAGCTGGATGAACACAGCAGGCCAAGCAGCATCTCAGGAGCACAAGAGCTGACGTTTCGGGCTGAGATGAAGGGTCTAGGCCCAAAACGTCAGCTTTTGTGCTCCTGAGATGCTGCTTGGCCTGCTGTGTTCATCCAACTTCACACTTTATTATCTCGCAAATCAGTTCCACAATTGTCTCCTCAAGAAATTGAAGGCATGGTATCCAGGGGGCTTTTGGCAATGTGCCACACAGACTTTCCAAATTTGAAAAATGCAGCTTCCTAAATCTTCAATTTCCCAACTGATGATCAGAATGTTTTCCAGATTTGACTACAGATTCCAGCCAAGTAAACCATGTGAACATTAATTAACATAACTTCTGTGAGCCTTAGCTTGCCAACATCTCTGAAGCTGCCACTGAGGCCCATAAAAGCGGTGCCGATGAACAGTTGGAGTAATTACAGGGTGTCATTTAATTTAACTATGCATTGTTAGTCTCCCCCCTCCCCCCCCCCAACCGATTGCTCTCTTTGAGGTCTCAGAACAATAAAATTAAGAACTGGGTTTATTTGTTTTCTCCTGATACACTTGGGTTTCTGGCTCTTAACTTCTTGTTCATGTTCCACTGGTTTTCGATGTTAGCAATTTTTTAAAAAATGAAAAACTCAGCTTTCTAAAATGCTGGTAAAAGTTGGGTTTACAGATAGGATTTATGAAGGAGAGAGAGTGAACAAAACAAAGAGACAGAACAAAAGAGACAGCAAGGTCAACAGAGGTGGTATTGTGACATAAGGGTGCGCGAGTCTGTTTGCGAGACAGAGTGTGTGTTTGAGTGAGAGGGAGAGAGACTGTGTGTGTGTGTGTGTGTGTGTGTGTGTGTGTGTGTGTGTGTGTGTGTGTGTGTGTGTGAGAGAGGGAGAGAGACTGTCTGTGTGTGTGTGTGTGTGTGTGTGTGTGAGAGAGAGAGAGAGAGAGGGAGAGAGACTGTCTGTGTGTGTGTGTGTGTGTGTGTGTGTGTGTGTGTGTGTGAGAGGGAGAGAGACTGTGTGTGTGTGTGTGTGTGTGTGTGTGTGTGTGTGTGTGTGTGTGTGTGTGTGTAAGAGAGAGAGGGAGAGAGATTCTGTGTGTGTGTGTGTAATGGCACATGTATGATTGCATGTGTGCATGTGATTGTATGTGTGTATGCATTATCATGTGTGCACAATTGTGTGTGTGCGCATGTGTGCGTGGGTGTGTGTTTGTGAGTGAGTGAGTGTGTGTGCAAAACAGTCTACGTGCATGCACGTGTGCGAGACAGGGAGTGCAGGAGTGCTTGCATGCGTGAATGAGTGAGTTTGTGTGTCAGTGTATGTGAACCTGTATGGTTTCAATTTATCTAACAGCTTTAGACGTTAATCCTCTAGCTACAAATGCAAGGACAATGCTTAACCTAATGAGTCACCTGGTTATCCAACATCCCATTATTTCGAGTGCCCAGGGAAGGGTCTTGCCTCATGGGAAAATGAAAAGGCAAACCTAGACTTGACACCCAGAAGGTTCGATGAATTGAACAATTTGTGGGAAAAGGAAAATGGTCTGTACATTACTGCACAGAGAAGAATTAGTTCAACAAACCATTAAGGATACAGTGATAATGGGAACTGCAGATGCTGGAGAATCCAAGATAACAAAGTTTGGAGCTGGATGAACACAGCAGGCCAAGCAGCATCTCAGGAGCACAAAAACTGACGTTTCAGGCCGAGACCCTTCATCAGAGAGGGGGAAGGGGAGAGGGTTCTGGAATAAATAGGGAGAGAGGGGGAGGTGGACCGAAGATGGAGAGAAAAGAAGATAGGTGGAGAGGAGAGTATAGGTGGGGAGGTAGGGAGAGGATAGGTCAGTCCAAGGAAGATGGACAGGTCAAGGAGGCGGGTTGAGGTAGTAGGTAGGAAATGGAGGTAAGAATACAGCTGTTTTGCAAATGTACAGTGACACCAACAAAGTGGGTTCAATTTCAGCTTCGGCCAAAGTCTCCTTCTCAACCTGTCCCCTGGCCCTAGCTGTGGTCAAGCTCAGGTTAAGCCACCAACCAGTCATCTCTGTCTAATGAGAGGGCAGCCTACAATTTGGAAGGATTACACTCACTTCAGTTTGACCTTTCACTCTTTGATTGTACCATGGGCTGCAAAAATGCAACTCCTAAATATCTGACTTACTCAGTTTAGAGAGCCAACAGGTAAACCGTATTGGTTATTACCTCAGTGGCTCAACTCTAAAACAACTTTCAGACGGAAAAAATGAGAAACAAACAGCTCAACTTCAATAAGACATATTTTCTCTGAGCTATCTTAGAGTTTTAACATTTTGTCACAAACAGGCATTGGAATCAGTTATCTATTACATGGGACTCATAACTGCTTTTGTGAGTGAGTCTATCACTGTCTAGGAGTTATGCAAAGATTTCAAGGAAGTATCAGTAGCTCCCTCCCTCCACAACGCAAAAAAAAAATTTGTAATCCTGGTCTCTGAAGTACTATTTTATACAATCCCCACAGTGTGGAAACAGGCCCTTTGGCCCAATGAGTCCACACCAACCCTCAGAGCATCCCACCCAGAGCCAGTCCAATGACATGCCTAATCTACACATCCCTGAGCACAATAGGTAATTTAGCATGGCCAATCCAACTAACCTGTCCATCTCTGAACTATGGATTTTTCATCGCATTTCTATCCTGCTGTAAATCATTGATTGATATCAAAGTATCACATTAATCTCCGGCTCAATACAGAATGGGAAGAATGAGAATACAACAACTTGTCCTGAAGGTGATTGGTTAAAAATGGTGCTGTCAAAGAGACAGTGTCTGGTCTCAGGTGGCAGATTCCACACAGCCTGGGCTACTCAAGAGGGAAATGAGAGCTTCTACAGACATCATCACCATCAATTCCAACAGCTTCAGTGCCAATCCACCAGCCTCATAGTCCGTAAACCTTATTGTTAAAATCCACTGACCTCATCGCACAGTCCACCAATCTCAACCAGTCTCACTGCGTCACTAGGGGCATCAGCTAACCTCAGCAACAGTCCACAAACTTAAGTAACTTCTGTTTTAGTTCATTCATGAAATGTCAGCCTCCCTGGCAAAGTCATCACTTCTTAGCCATCCGTAGTGGAGGAGGTTGTGGTGATGATGAGCATAATGCAGCCAAGAGGCTGGATTTAGTACAGTCAGCTGGACACAACAACATTGCAGGGCATGGAGAATTGAATATGATTCCTGGCCTCGTGGAAACAATCACCAATGAGTTTAGGGTGGCAGGAGCCCGACGTGGGAATCCCACTCACTCTGGCATGGGAAGTCATTAAAGGGTTCATTAATGACTTATTGAAAATCAATTATCCTGGGCTCTGCCGGACTTGAGTGTTGACTCATGGATTAAAAGGGACTCAGATTTCCCTCTGACTTGCAGTGGGGTGATCCCTTGGTTTCAGGTATTCTGTGCCAACACTGAAAAGGAAACAGAGCAATTGAAAACCATCTCACTGGCCTTGTTTCTGATCACACCGCACCCATCAACCTCTCTCTCTCACCAGCAACTACCTCCCTACAACACCAATTCTGCACTCTCTCATCTGTGTCCTCGCATCCAGCAATAATCCTAGGACAGGGCCTTAGTGCAGTACCAGCTGTGGCCACAATTCTCTGTGGTGCAGCGAACAGTGGTGAGCTACAGGCATCTGATTGGCCAGCAGTGATGGGGACAGGACTTCTGCCCTTCCTCTGTGGAACGTGACTGTGGTGAATTTGAAATTTCAGTCAGATAAATGCCTAGAGCACATGTCATTGCTCCTGATGAAGAGGACTGAAGTAATGCAGATCTCCTGCTGGATCTGGAGGGGGAGGGCGTCCAGAATTAAAACAGACCAGGATAAACATCAAGCGTGCTCTGCATTGTGCTTGTCAAAACTTCCTTCACCTCTTTACAGAAATGCTATGAAACAAAAATAATAAATGTATTTCACTGAATAACTAACATTAGAAAGGGCTATGTATGGCAAAGCAATTTTTGAAATATTGTACATAAATGGTTGAGAAGATCATGTTTGTAATGTGTATTTATAAATCATCCGGTAGCACACAATTTGGAGTATTGCTGATAAAATACGCAATTGGCAAAGCATTTTCTCTTGAACTCATCAGGACAATTTGCAAGAATACCTATGTAAAGGGAAAATGACCAGTTTACACTGCGTGAGAAGATAGTAAAAGGAAAAGTAATTTTCTTTTATGCCAACTCTGTGGAAAATAATTAAAACATCACTTCAAATACACACAAAAAAAGCACAGGTTAAAAAGGAGACAGCATCCAGTACAAAAAGGGAGATAAAAGAATAAGCAATTTAAAATCTTGAGGGTAATTTTAAAGATTTAAGTTTCAATTTGAGATGATGATTAATTAGGGATTTCTTGGTTCAACAAAAGGTGGATATCTTTGTAATATCAGTGTTCGGATGTTTTTCCAATTTACCTTGTCACTAGTCTTTGTTCCTCTTGTGAGACAGCAAAGGAGTATGGGTGTTGTTTGGGGAGAGCCTTCTCCAGTTCCAGTTACAAATCTACCTCCTCAGATCAGCTCAGGTAGTTGCTTGAAATGCAGCTCATTTGTGCATTCTAGTATCTGAGTTCATTGCCTCCACGTTAGAGGGTTGATGGTGATTCGTTATTCATTATTTAAGTGAACAATTCATATTTGTATAAAACAAACCAGAGAAACAGATCTAGTTGACTGGTTTCAGTCTCCTTTGATAAAAGTAGTTAATTTAAGTTCAGACGGACTTTTATTTATTGATGACTTCACAAAGCTTGGCTCAACCTGTGGTCAGGTGATTACTGTGACCATTTAGAAATCCATTGCTTTTCCTTCATGAAACCATTTTAGTCTATGAATCTCTCAGGTCTTAAAATCAGATGAGGGAAGTTGAAAAATAATTGTTCTTATTTTATCACTATTATGACAACAATAACATATCCACTGTGTAAATATTCAAACCACTGGCATCCATCCATCTATGGGAGATGATGGGAATGTGGTCTCAGAATTTCAAAATGTTCAGCGGAATCATCTGCTGCACTACTTTTGACGACTAAACAAATTCTAGTAAGACAAAGTCTTTCACAAATGCCACGCTTGAAATTGTCCCTTGCCAGCACTACTCAATGACTACTGCTGATGCTTTACTTGCAGGGCTGCTGCCTGCTTTCGAGTTTCAGAAGTCAGATTAAATAGTATATCTGGGCTACAGTTGTTTTACATTGGCAGTCCACTTGTGAGGATCACCACTGGGGACGTTCATGTCTCTTTTAGCAGCTACCTTGAATCAAAGCTTTGGACACTCTGTTGGTTCCTTGGTATGGGCCACCTCACTGTAGAACAGTTCCTTGTGATTGCAGCTATCTCCCTGCAATGCACAAAGCTAAGCGAGCACTACCTTCTTTGCTTGATCAGCATCTCTGTACTTGGCATGCTTGCCCCAGAAAGAGCTCCTTCACTGGAGGCCGCTTACGCTAGTCTGCTGCACAGATCCTTTGGAGAGAGACTGTGATGTTTGGCTTCTTAATTTTGCTTCTTGATTTTCTGGCTTACGATTATATTGTGTATAGCTGTAATGTAACTTTTTTCATCATTTCTCTATTCTGTAACTAAGGACTGTACTTCGGTACACTGTGCATAAGATGTCGCTGCAAGTGGCAACTTGGAAAATTTTCACCTTACTCATTTGAGTACTTGTGACAGTTAAGCTAATTCAATTCAAGTATTGTCATTATTGTCGCAGTATTGCAAAAAGCAACCATGGATAGACAAGTTAGTGTGGACACCATACTGTATGATAATAGCACATCCATAGGGTAATACTCTCAGTTGCAAAAATGATGAACATCCCATGAACACAAGATGTCTTGAAATACATATACCATATATACACTCTCATATTTAAACTATTTTTATTCTAAAATCTAAACTAGCACGTACCATATTTGCCAGGCCTTAAGATGCATGAACATTGTAATAGGAAACATTTTTAAAACTTTTTTGCAGACCCCACTGTGTGTGGCAATTTTAGATGCTGGTTTTCCACAAGAAAGTGCACCACATGGCCCAGTAAATATGTATTCCCTTGTGCAGACCGGAAGTATGTAAGATCAGCTGGCATTCCTACGGTTGCTTTTCAGGCGGTTGTAACATGTGGCATATTAATGACCTCATTAGACCTGCACTGCAACAGCACTAAGTGCAGTAGAAGCTATTGGACGTTTTGTCAAAAGTTCTTTTACTTTCCTTTTCACATCTCCTTAAATAAAGCCAAAGAAATAGATGTTCAAAATCTCAGTTATAATTGAATGATTAGTCATTATCAGTAACCACTAACTACACCACATAGGCAACTTATTACAAAATAAAAACCCTGGAGTGTTGGCTATTGATTAAATGCAAGAACCACTAACTAGTCTGACTAAAAAGGAGAATATCTAATCTTTCCCCAGTGGGCTGTGTATTGATTGCACTGACTCACCTAATTATTGGGAACAAGCATACTCAGCAACAAATCCAACATCCAACAGGTTGTCATAAATTAGTACAGCTTCATATAAAATAACATTTGGAGGAGGAAGGCTTAAAGCATATATGAATTTCCAAACTCTCACATTTGAGAATTCTTCTTTCCACACTGCCCCAAGCTTTCAACTTGATACAAATAACATTGATCAGGCTGGCTGGTCACAGTCTGTAATCTTCAGCATAAAGCTGCTGTATCAGAAGGAGTCAGGTTTGTGGTTGGGAATTTGAAGGTTCAGTGGTGAGGGAGCTTGAGGTGATGGTGCTTCCATAACATAGCTGTGCTTATTCTTCTTGCTGCTAGAGGTCTTAGCAAGGGTGGAGCTGTTGATGTGTCCTTCCTAATATGAGTGGCATTTGGCAAATTTGTATTCCACTGGTGTGAGACGGGTGACCAGAACTACTTCCAAATGAGTCAGCAGCAACTGAAAACTTAGGCGTTACAGTTACTCTCCACATCAGCTGAACACACAGCTGTATCCAAGGCAACCCTTTGGCATATTTGCTTGAAACTCATGGAACACTAACATTACAAGATAGAATTACTCCCCTGGTGCTGCATAATTGGTCCATTAAAAAATTACAGAACCAACAATATCTGAAAGAACTAGAGGACGTCTTCTCCTGGGCTACATTCCAACAAACAATGTGACCACACTACCACCAAAACACTATTAACTGCAGCTCAGTGAGTGTATCCAAGCATTTTCAAACTGCTATGCATGCTACACCACATAATTATAGAAAAACAAAAGGAGATCAAACATCCACTCAGAACATGCAAGAATGTTTATTTCAATACTTTATCTACACCAAGGAGCTTGTGTGCACTGCTTTGTAACTATAATAGTATCAAGTCAGAAGTCACATAACACCAGGTTATAGTCCAATAGGTTTATTTGAAATCACAAGCTTTCAAAGCGCTGCCCGTTTGGCAGATGACTTTATAACAATACAGATACGAGATTTTAACCCTTTTCCTTTATTGGGTTATGATTTTTCTCATGTCACAAGTCAGATTAGAGTTGGTTCGATGCTTAACTCAGGTTTATCAAATGCTAGCACACCACGGTCGAAGCCTTGACATTTTCCAAAGCCCTTCTACCACAACCATCTTGTTCACAACACATAAAATCCTCAAAGTATCACGTTGCAACTTAATTATGATAGTCAGAAGTGACGCTGACGCCTTAAACAAAACAATCTACTTATATAGATAAATGCTTCAAGGTCACCTAAAATACAGAACTGCTTAAAGTGAGTCAAACGCACAGTGAGTAACACAGTCTTTATCCATCTGTAATTCTGTTCTATTGTTCATTAGTCTTAGGCTTCGCACAGAGACACGTTAGCTCAGAGAATTCAATGAATCATCATGCCCTCTTGCTTCACCAGCAATATCAACTATTTCCAAATTATGTTTAAAGCGGTGACACTGACGGTTACTCACTGATGGGAATATGGTTTAACAAGGTAATTTAAAATTTAGAACGGACCGCATCTGCTTTGCATTTAATATTTCCTGGGCAATGATTTTTTTTCCTCTGGTTCTTCTATTTTCATTCCAGATTCAAGTTTAGTGCAAAACAGGGAGAAATAGCGTACACAGAATCCACATGCCAGCCCCAGGGGCATTTACATAAATCAAACAAATTGGTTCTTGAAGTGCTTAGTCTTTAATGCCAAAGTACTATTTATAAGTTTTTGCTGGCATACTGAAAAACAATACATAACAACATGTCCCTGTACATCTCATTGATCACATTAAGGGCAAACAGAAGAATGTATCTGCATAAGGATTTAGGGGCAGAATGATGGCCATGAAGAAACCTGAGCTCCTCAACTCCATTTGCTCACTTTTGTTCCATATCCTTTGATCTCTGAACAAACATCCATTAGTTTCATTCCCTGGTCATTTTAATCGACTGAGCATTTGAGAGGAGAGGTAAAATAAGATTCGTGCAACTGCTTCATGCCTGTTTAAAATCAGATCTTGGGGTGTTATGGTGGCTAATCAGGGACCAAATATCATGGGTGATTTCAATTGCCCATCTGCTTCAAAAGTGGTTGTGGTTAGAACTGACGGTCAGCTCTTTTTCTTTTGCCTGTACGGTCACATTTTAACTGCTGAACCCAACTCATTAGACACTGCTTAATGAAAAAGTATGAAGAAGGCAAGTTAGGCAGAAATCTTTTCAAGAATATCTCTAGTGTTCTAATCGATCTACCCAATCAAATCTGTAGGACAAGCGAAACGAGGTCTGTTCATCTGTGGTATTAGATTTTGAAGTCCTTTTATGCATGCAGATTTTGATGCCACATTTTAAAGGGATTTCATTATTCAGATTTTCACAGAATGCCAACAAATTACAGTTGAACCAATATGGCATACATTAGTCACAAGAGAAGGTCAGGTAAATAGGCTCCCAGTGAGGATCTACGTGGAGAAATGAAAATTAGCCAACAGGTACTGTCAGCCAAATCCATCATTGAAAGAAAGAAGAAACTGGTATAATCAAATGACTCAAAATAATTTTTGAAAGTGCTTTCAGCTGTGACTTCTTTGCTCCATTAATAACAGCAGTTGAAAATTTGGCTTCTATGTAATAAAATCACAAAATTTAAAAGACAATAATCAAACTTTCCCAAACTTGCTCCAGATGCATCAATAAACAGCAGCGCTGGCAGGAGGGACTAGTGCTCATGTAGACAAAAGTTATGTTTTCGCACTGAGAGGACACCAGGGACACTAGCTACAGCAGAAATTGCATTGTACCAAAATCTGTAAGCTCCATGTCTGGCATTTCCCTTATTCCATTACCATTAACCTAGAGGACCTGCCAAGTTCAAGGCAGTGCACAGAAGAGTGTGCCAGGGGCAGCACAAACAGTTCACTCCTGTCTTCTCATAGGGTCTTAGGGAATAAATATGGGCCTTGTCAGGGCAGCTACAACCTGCATATAAGTAAGTAATACAAATACAATAATAGCATTGAGGTATCTGTAACAGTGTTTCCACAGCTTTGACACCGAGTCAGAAGCCCTTGGCAAACTTAACCTCATTCACTGACAAACAACTCAAACTGGAAAACCCTGAATAAACTATTTCTTAGATTTTGAAGGAAACTGGAAAATGCCTTTGCATGAAATTTAACTTACGCACCAATTACTTTTTAATGCTGTTATATTCTTGAAAAAAAATTATACCTAAGGTCTAATACGTTGTAGGCAAGCTAGACACACAATGTACCTTCTGGAAATGCTAATAGGAGTCATACCTGTAATGTGGAAAATCCTAGGCACAGATGAAGCATTCACACATTTTAGCATCACCAGATGCTTCCACTTAGAACTGCTGCCACATTGAATAAAACCTGACTGGCAGAGCAGTAATCTGAAAAGTATGCTCCAGTCTTTGGACAGATAAAGTAAACAACTGCACAACTGTGAAAATCTGCTGATGTTGAAAATCTGTCCTCCATTTCATGTTTTAAACATGAGCAAAACAGAGAAAAACAAAACACTTAACTGGAGACCTATTCAATGCCATGCTAATTAAAATACAGCAACTATAGCTCAAACATAATTTCACGAGTTGAATTCCACCATGGATTATGATTTTTCAATTAATCTGATGCCTTTATTAACATGTTTTAAAGCAGTTTAATGGAGGCTGTCTGAAATTTAGCAGTTTAAAGGAGTTTCAAAATAGAGCCCAGTAGTTGTGAGAACATTTTGACTATTATGGAAGGGCTTTCGGACCCTAAAGCAATGTCTGTGATGATGTCACAGAGTTGATCACCACTGGGCATAAATAGCAGAGTGTGAGTGTAATCTGTCAAATGTGAAAAAAGGAGTAGCACACATAGCAAATAGTCTCATAATGAATTAGCAGTAAGATCAGAGAATGGTTTACCTCAAAATACGATGTAGAAGAGTAATTAGTATCATTATTCATCAGATGTCCAAGTCTAAAATCAATTCTTAACTTTGTCTTGCATCCAAACTCATGTTTGTATGTGTAAAACCACACGACACAAGAGTGAGGAGCAACGGGAAGGTTGAGAAAGCAGCACACAATAAAAATGCTAAGTAAAGTGGGAAAAGTATATTCACAGTGCAGAGATTGGAAATGGCCAGATGAAATGATGATACAGCAGAGAATGATGTGACTCTGGGTCATAGCTCAGCACAAGCCTCTCTAGCGTCAAAGCTGGAGAATACTATGCAAAGTAGAATCGCTAAACTAAATTTACACATGTTTGCATCCCCCTAATAGAGCAGAGATCTGATCTCTATTCTGTTATGTAAAGTTTTGAAAGTGTTAATGTTGAAATTAGATCATCATCATAGAATCCCTACAGTGTGGAAACAGGCAATTCAGCCTAACAAGTCCACACTGACCCTCAGAGCACCCACCCAGACCCATTCATCTATAACCCACCTAATCTACACATCCCTGAACACTACAGGCAATTTAGCATGGTCAATCCATCTAGCCTGCACATCTTTGGACTATGGGAGGAAACTGGACCACTGGAAGGAAACCCATGCAGACACAGGGAGAACATGCAAACTCCACACAGACAGTCACCCGAGGCTGGAATTGAACCCGGGTCCCTGGTGCTGTGAGGCAGCAGTGCTAACCACTGTGCCACTATGCCACCCCATGGTCAACCCAACCCAATGATGTCACACAGTCATTGGGGGGAGAAACAGCGAATCCTGCACAAAGTTTGGGATGAAGAGAAATGAGGTACATTTGGTTCTGATAGTTGTAGTTATGCCAGATGTATTGCTATCAAGCAATAAAGTATACCTTGTGATGCAAAGTGCCTTTTCTTGTTAAGGTTCCACATTGACCTATTCCTCCAGCAATGATAGCTAGATAGTACCTTATGCTCAGCACAATAAGGAGGATCAGTGGAAGTGAACTACTCTCATCTCTAGCCAACCAGTGGTTTGTAATCAAAACAAGATGGTGGCAGGGCTGGTAAGTGAAAATGTGATGTGGTGAATAATGTTGCAGATTTGAATTCCATTTAACCCTGAAGAAAAATCTAAGAATACCACTGCTTTAAGGAAAAAGTGAGTCGGCAGATTTGTTGAGAGGAACAGTTGTTGAGAGGAACAGGAGGGTGAAAACAACCCTCCTGAAGAAGACCTTCCCCTTATATGCTTAAAAGTATTGTGCTCCCGCCTTTGTTTTTTTAAGAATTGCTGAAAACACTGAGGTGTAGGAAAGAGTTCAAACTGGCTATGCTAGGAAGAGACAAATGATCTATGAGAAGGCGGTGCTATAGAAATCGATTGAATGCCCTGGAGATAAAATTATAGAATTGTTAATTGGGAAGAACTGTTAACACCAAAGCCAAATAACTTTATAATGAAAATCAAGTATAGGTATGTGCTTTGTGTGTTAGGCCATGAAAGACAGGAAGACACTCAGTTTATCCAGGAAGAATTACTGTAAAGTGGGATTAGTGTAAATAGGATGACGCAGACATAATGGACCCATTGTGCTATGGCTATGACTGAGAAAAAAAAACTCTATTGTGGCTGAAAAATGTGGAAAACCCCACCAAAAGGAATGAACCACTATTTTGATCATTTTAAAATGTGGGAGAATTCCCATGAAGCAATATAGATGAAACATTGCTACTGAGCAGAAATTCTAATTTGAAAGAAGTAACTCAAAACATTATTGCTAGTTAACTGAATTTAAAGCTTTAATGGCAGAATTTCAAACAGCCTTGCTGCACAACAGAGTTTAGAAGTCTGAAGATACTTTTGACAACAAAAATTAGAACAGCATTAACTTAAAACAAGACAATTACAAACAACTCTGAAGAAATACGCGTAAATACACACCTTAAGAAGAAATAGAAACAGATAAAGTGCTTCCAAAAAGATTTAATGTCAGAGATAATCCAAATAGAGTCAGGATTAGACATCTTGATGAAGACAACTCTTAAGATGCAAATATGCTTCAAAAGTAAATACTAAGGCTAAAGCTGAACAAGTAAAATATTGCACTCAACTGATCAAATAACAGATCCTATGAGACAGAGTCAATGCTGTGGAACAATAAAACCTCGCAGGTACAGGCATTACCTAACAATGACAGTGAATCACATATATGTAAAAAGGTCAGTCACTTCTAAAGAATGACCAGAAGTAAGATACTTCTTGAGGTTAGCCAAAGGCTGGATATTCACTTCTACAAAGAAGTTAAAAGTGATTGGTTCTCCTCCTTTGGAACAAGTCCCCACACCACTCCTAAAGGAACATGAGAATCCAACAATCTCAACTTTCATTCAGCATCTTGTCAAATTTAAGCTTGGCACAGGGATGAATATTACTGTCATATTAGATCAAATATTATGACCAATGGAACAGAAGTTACTGCCACAGGCCTGAAGGTACTGGGTGTAGGAGAAAAGACTCAGATAAAATTTAATACGGATATATGTGAGGTTATCCACTTTGGTCAGAAAACCAGGAAGGCAGATTATATCTGAATAGCAACAGATTGGGAAAGGGGGAGACACACTGAGACCTGGGATGTCCTTGCACACCAGTCTCTGGAAGAAAGCATGCAAATGCAGTGGGAGTAAAGACAGCAAATGGTATGTTGATCTTCATAGTGAAATGATTTGAGTAAAGGAACAGGGATGTCTTGTTGCAATAGTACAGGGCTTTGATGAGATCACATCTGGAGGGCCATGCACAGTTTTGGTCTCCCTACCTAAGGAAGGATGGTCTGGTTATGGACACAGCGCAATAAACGTTTACCAGACTGATTGCTGGGATGGCAGGACTGACTTATGAAGACAGGCTGGATCAGCTAGCACTATGTTCACTCCTGTTTAGAAGACTGCAGGGGTGATCTCATAGAAACTATAAACTTTTAACAGGACCAGACAGAGTAAACACAGAAAAAATATTCTTGATGACTGGGGAGGCTAGAAATAGAGTCACAGTTTAAGAATAAGGGTAGGCTATTCAGGACTGAGATGAGGAGAAATTCCTTCACCCAGACAGTGGTGACTCTGTGGAATCCTCTGCCACAGAGAGTGGTCAGACATTGGCCAAAACATTGAATCTGATTAAGAAGGTATTAGATACAGTTCTTAGGACTGAGAATCAAATGGTATGGGGAGAAAGTGGGAACAGGGGACTGAGCTGGATGATCAGCCATTATCATGTCGAATGAAGGACCAGACTCATAGAGCTGAATGGCCTACTCCTGCTTCTATTCTTCGTGATTCTATGCAAAAGTTAGGTCAGTGGCGAAAACTCTTAGCACACAACAAGCAATATTGCATGATCAGTCTGCTTAAAACTCCAATGAAGAAAGGAGCAGTCATATCAAATGCCCAGAAACATAGTTTGAACAATTATGGCATTTCATCCCTTCCCTCTGTAACTGATAGGCCTGTTCTCTTAAAAATAAAATTGATACTATTAAGTAGTTCACGATAAAATGATTAAATTAATGAGTCATCTTTGTTATTGATTGCCTAATGTAGCTTTAAGAATGTTAATTCATGATTTTATTGTAAGATTTCAGCTATTCCTAAACAAAACAAAGACTGGAGCACAATACTTTTAAATATATTGTGGAATTCTTAAAAGCTCTGGTTCTCATCAGGCAGCAGATTACAATTCCAAGGAGGACTCTTTCAATGAACATATTAGAAATTACTATTCTGAATTCTCATCCTTTCTGCACAGCTTTGTAGAAATAGAACATTCCAGAAAATCAGCAGAAAACTGTCCCTCATCATTTAAGATTACTTCATTTTTAAGACAAAATATCAGAAATTAATTTTTTTTTCTGTGATATTTTAAATACTAAAAGATAGCATGTACAATATATTGCCAACTGCAGCTGCCCCGTATAGATAGCAAGTACTGAGGAAGATAAAACAGGTGAGTGGGAAAAGATAGTAGAAATGGTTGACTTTGAAACATCTTTTGATGCAAACAGTATCTAAGACAAGATGGACTATTTTCTCTAAAGACAATTGGTACTGAACTTATTGGAGTTTGTGGTGTGATCATTATTGGGACAACTCATTTGCTCAGGATCAGTGGATAGCAGCTAACTATAACAGAATACTGACCAGGCTTTCTCTTGGCCCAGGGACCCATTCTCAATGTTGTTGGTTCAAATGCCACCAACACAGCTTGGGCCACTTCCATTGTCGGTACATCCCTAATGTGGCACATTTACATCCTTCCAACTGAGTGTCTTGGCTCCTAAGTTTGAATGCAGTCTTACATTTAACTTGAATGCCAGTGGTGCAATCTCTACCCACACACCTATTCAGTCTGCGATGGCTGACCTCATAAAGCCCACCTCACTTCAGTTCTGACTGATGAAATGAGCCTTTGGCAACTGTCTCAACTCACCACCAATGAAAACCTTTAAGTAACTCAACCCGTCACCTCCTCGATCACCTGCCTCTCCAGTGGATAGTTTCCCAGTAGGGAAACTGACCAGACCTGCCTGCAAGATTGGTGGGAGCCTCCAATTGTCCCAAACTGGGGCAATCAAAGGCATGGAATATGAGGATTCTTGAAGCTATTCCTACAGTTATCTACAATTCCTCTGACACCAGCTCCCCATGATCCCTCTTCCTGGGATCCCCAAAGAGTAGGGCTTGTCCAGCAAACTTTAGGACCCAGAAGCCACCTGTGTTGAGGTCTGTGATTCACTGAGAAATTCACCCACAGTTGCTGATCGGTTCATAATGAATTGATTGGTGGGTAATTGGATGAACTTCCTCAGCGTTGGGATTGGCCTGTTAGTCACTAACTCACACCAACAAAAAAAAGGAGAAAACTCCATCCACAGTAAACAGTTAGCAGAATAATCACAGAAATTCAAACTCCTATATTCGTTTTCAAAATGCTTACACCAGATACATTCCCTAAATTTGCATTTTATTCTGAACAGATGTCAAACAAACAGCAGAAAAATATTGCATCATTACTCCAGCACTGAATAAGGTTGGAGTACAAATTTTGATGAAAGCATTATCAAATAATTTTCTTTACACTCCCACCATATACCTTGGGATTATTTTTCTCTACATCAAAAGATGCTTTATAAAATGCTTTGTTGCTGTGAAACCATTGGATGATACAAAAGAAAGAACAAAATATGCAAGTCAGTTTAAACTTCTATTCATCATTCCATATTCCTTTGTGCTCAAAACACTCTAACATTACTACGGACGTTTTAAAGGTTATAGGTGAAAGGCAGAACAAATTGTTCCATAGATCGAACGTCACTTGTCCTTTCTACTAGTGCCTCCACAGCAAAGATAAAATTCTCACTCTCTGTATTTACTTTCTTAGAGTTAAAATGGAAAATGCCATTTCCTTCCATGAACCATGGAAAAACGTTGCACTGCTACGGAGAAGATTACAAACAGAACAATGTTCATAATCTTACAGTACATTTTAGACGCACCCACCAAAAAATAGAACTAATACTGTAAACCATGACTAATCATCAGCACAGTTATTACAATACTGCTATTAATGAGGAGAAGCATGCATGCTAACCCTGCACTATGAACTCCAAACTATCATACAGTGTGCCAGTTATTTGAGATCTAGAAAATGCTGCTAAATTTTTAAAAATTTTGGTCCATAATCTTTTTAGCTTGCACACTCCTGCTGTTTGCTGTCAATTCATTATAAATGACAATACCTGTGACTGGGTTACCAAGCAATAGGCTCAGGCAGTATTGCACGCTGAGGATGTAATTCTAACAGGTGAATATTTGTAATTCTAAACCTTTCTTAACCACTGATCGTCATGTTACATACAAAGATGTAAAAGTGGATCTTGCTGATGAGGAAACATGCAAAGCTTAGGTGGTTACACTGTGCTTTGAGTGATGGAGGCATTGTACCACAAAACACAGAAAGTAACACTGGAGTTTGGAGAAACCAGTTGGTGTCGTACTATATCTTGCAATTTGCACCTCAGAGTGAAGATTGGGCAATCTACTCATCAGCATTTTAATATTAATACAATGTTTGTGTTCTTCTTTGCTAAATCTCAGAGAATTTATTACACGGGCTACACAAATCCAGCTCTCTGTCACCTTAACCTAAATACTTTAAAACATTGTCAGTGAACTGAGAACTTGCCGCAGACTCTTCCAACTGTTAGTAACATAGCTGCTGAAAACTTCCTTTATTGTTCGGAAAGTCAACAGGGCTAGAACAGAGGGATTTTAAAACATGTTACCAATAAAAAACAGTGCGTTGTTGAGAAAAATGGACAAAAACAACAAGAACACTTTCTCCAACTAAGTTTTAGACTAGTTCAAAGGTCTTGGGAATGGGTCACTAAAACTGTCAGCACAATGCTCCCTGCTTGGCAGAGCAAAATGCAAGGTGAGATACCTCATTATGGATTTGTTGCATAGCCAGGAATGCTATAATGTGAACTGGAATGCCATGTCCCATTTTGGACACCCTATTTCATTCACGATTTTCTGTTATTGAAGTGAGATGCACAGCTTCTCTCAGAATTTAAAGGAATAATGAATGAATGAGATAAGAGCCACCACCAGGGTTTTTCACTTCTCTCCCGTCATTAAGGAATGTACAGGAGGAGTGTTTAAAATTATGAAAGGCTTGGAGAATCTCAATACAGAAATGAGGACCTGCAGCAAAACCGTGATAAGGAAGAAGAAGAAGAAGAGTCTCGAGCTGAAACATCAACTTTTCCTGGTCCTCTGATGCTGCTTGGCCTGCTGTGTTCATCCAGCTTCACACCGTGTTATCTCAGATTCTCCAGCATCGACAATTCCTACTATCTCGATAAGGAACAGGAATTGGAATCAGTGGTCAAACAAGAAACTTTCATGGCTTTCAAGGAAGAAGGTACAGGGATGAAGATATTACACAATGTAAGTGCCTCTGAGTACCATCCATTGTGAATGTCAAACAGAAAAAACTTTTACGTTAGCTTCCAATTTGTAGTTTTCCTTTATTTTGCAAATATTTTGCAGTATTGTACATATTTCCTTTCTTGTAATTTAATTTATAGCTCTGCCATACTGAAAGGTTTGAACTGTCTGGAAGACGAAGATGAAAAATAACTATCTTCCACATTAAATGCTGTGATAAAAATGCAGATTCTCTCACCGACTTCATTCTGCTGGAATGACGCACTTGCTTGAAGTATTTCAGGTCTGCTTTATTGACATTGACTGTTTGTCTTCTCCTTTTTTCCCATAACCTTGATTAATAAAGAATGACAAAGCTTCCTTTTTGTCTTTTTTAAAAAAATATGTCATTTAACTTTGTCAGTGATCAAAAAGTTAAAATTCTAAACTGAAGTAAAGGCAATTCTGATGGTATGAGACAGAAAATTTCAAAAGTTGATTGGGGGAGGCTATTCACAGATAAAGGAGCAGTTGGGAAGTCAGAGGCCTTTAAAAATGAGATAACGAGAGTTCAGAGATAATATCTTCCCGTCAGGGTGAAGGGCTGGTAGGTGTAGGGAATGCTGGATTTTCCCCCTCTTGGAGTGTCAGAGGTCGATGGGTGACCTTATGAAGATTTATAAAATCATGAAGAGCATGGATAGAGTGACTAGCCAAAGCGTTTCTTTTCCTTAGGGTAGGAGAATCTAAAACTAGAGAGCATAGGTTTAATGTGAGAGGGGAAATATTTAAAAAGGACCTGAGGGGCAACGTTTTGACACGGAGGATGGTGCATGTGTGGAATAAGCTGCCAGAGGAAGTGATGGAGATGAGTACAATTACAACATTCAAACAGCATCTGGATGGGTGAATGAATAGGAAGCCTTTAGAGGGATAAGGGCCAAATGATGGCAAATGGGACTGTGTCAGATTAGAATGTCTGGATCATACATACGTGTTGGACCAAAGGTTCTGTTTCCAGCAGAAGTGTATACCAAGAGTAGCCTTAGACATACCTAAACGTGAGCTGGACGTGCAGCATAAGCAATAAGTGATAAGCAGAGCTAAGCATTCTCACAGCCAAAGGGTCAGATCTGAGCTCTGCAGTCCCACCACATCCAGTTGTAAACAGTGATGATCATTTCAATGACTCTCTGGAAGAGGCAGCTCCACAAATATCCCTATCTTCAATATTCACTCCTTTCACCACCAATACACAGTTGGTGGTGATGTGTACCATCTGCAAGATGCATTGCAAAAGCTGCCATGTTACCATGCACTTAAACCATTTCACTAGGAAAGCAAATAGAATGTTCTTGTTTATTGTGAGAGGAATTGAACATTAAAGCAGGGAGGTTACGCTTCACTTACACAGGGCACATCTGGAGTCCACACGTGGAGTACTGCGAACAGTACTGGACTCCATTTTTAAGGATGCGTGGAACTTTATTGGAAGTTGAGAAGTTTTGCTGGAATAGGCAAGTTCTTTCAGGAACATTTAGACACGCTAGGCTTGTAGCCACTGGAGTTTCAAAGAGTAAGTGATGACTTGATTGAAACGTACAAGATCCTGAGGAGTTATTTAGATTAAAATATACAAGATCTTGGCAAGGTGGATACAGAAAGGGTGGTTCACTTTGTGGAAGAATCTAGAGCTATGGGCGACTGTTTAAAAATGCAAAGATATTACCCAGTCAAGACAGAGATTAGAAAAATGTATTATAGAGAGTCACAAGTCTTTGAAACACTCTTGCTTGAAAGGCAGCAAAGGTCAAGTCTTTGAAGATTTTTTAAGCAGAGCGAGATAGATTGTTGAGAAGCATGAGGATGAAAGATTATCAGGGATGGGCAGTAATGTGGCATTATCAAAGGGAGCAGTACAGTGGCACGGTGGTTAGCACTGTTGCCTCACAGTGCCAGGGACCAGAGTTCAATTCCACCCTCGGACGATTGTCTGTGTAGAGTTTATACATTCTCTCTGAGTCTGCATGAGTTTCCTCTGGGTGCTCCAGTTTCCTTCCAGAGTCCACAGATATGCAGGCTTGGTGGATTAGCCTTGGGAAATGCAGGTTGCAGGTGTAGGGTGGATCTGGGTGGGATGCTGTTCAATGAGTTAGTGTGGACTTGATGGGCTGAATGGCTTGCTTCCACACAGTAGGGATACTTAAAAAATAAATCAGGATCTTAATGAATGACAAAGCTGGCTGAAAAGTCTGAGTGGTCGAGTCTTGCTCCTAACCATCTGGGCATACATATTCTGCAGTGCTTCAAGAAGGCTACTCAAGACCAATTACAAATGAGCAATCAACGCTGGTCCACGCAGTAACACCCACATTTCATGAAGAACCTTTTTATTTTAAAAAGTGAACTGAATTGCTATGTCAGATTTTATCCCTCACCGGATGTACAGAAGTTGGTTTTCAGTCCTGTAATGATTGCATATGAAGCTATGTAGTAAAAGATGCGTCTTTTTGTGCACTCAAGCAAGCGAACAGCAGGGTACAGCGAGAAACACCAGTAAACCGATGAGATGTCTGATGAATTTGATGAGGTGATTGTAGGGAGTACAGAATGATTTGAGTCATTACCACTAGGTTCGTGATGGGAAGATAATTCATTCCCCTTCAGCATACTGTACTGCTAGCGATTTTGTTTCAATGACTCTATTTAAATATTTATTTAAATAAATCTATTTAAATCTGCACGGAAGAATTCCAGGAAAGGACACTGTTGAGGAAGGAGCTTGGCAGCTAAAGAAGTTAATGCAAGTTCAAGGAACAGCACCTTTTGATTATAAGATAATAAAATGTGAGGCTGGATGAACACAGCAGGCCAAGCAGCATCTCAGGAGCACAAAAGCTGACGTTTCGGGCCTAGACCCTTCATCAGAGAGGCACCTTTTGATTTGCCACTTTCCAGCCTCAGTGGGTTCCACAATTTAAAGCCTACGCCGCCAATCCAATATTCTGGGATAAAAGGAATTGGGAACAGGTCCACTACTGCCACTTATCGACAAAAACCATCTTTGATTTTACATTCCATTATCTCCCACGTTTGTCATGCACCAGCCCATTTTATCTTGTGATCACTCCTGCCTTCTGCACAATCACAGGTCGATCCTACAGATCTCCAGCACATCCATGCCCAACCCCTCCCTCTCTCAGGGACTCCTGTTTCCTTGATTTTTGACTTGTTTGGAAATTATTTAATCTCAATCATTCCAGTTGTGACAGAAACTTACCGAACAGCAACAATGACCCTGATATTTATTCAAGTGATTTTTTTTGTGAATAGAATAGGGAAATCAGTAATGAAATGTTTTGAAGTTTATGCGGATCTTAAACTTCATCGAAAAGCTCGCTTTGACAGGCCTGGCTGCCTGCCAGGGTCTGAGGGCACAAACTAATAGGAGATAGGAAGCTTTCAGTTAACTCAGTGGGACCATTTCGGTGATAGAGGGGAAGGAGGGCTCAACTCCTCCCAGGGCAGGAAAGAAATGGGAATGGGGGTCAATTTCCGAAGATGGGATGATGGTAACCGTGGTGGCACAGAACGCAGTGGCGGGGTGGGGGGGATGTGGGGGATAGGTGAGTGCATCCATCTGTTGATGGAAAGTGACCCATATGCAGTGTCTGAAAGGCATTACTTCTTTTATGAAGCAATCCTCCCCTACCTTTAACTATGGGCTTTCCCGAGGCCTGGAAAGAATGACAAAGCAAGGTAAAACCCGAAATATAGATTCTATAAAATTCTGACTATAAAATTCACATGGCTCAGCTGCTTCCACAGAGCTTGCTGGGTGAATATCCTTCCCTCCCCCACCACCATCCCACCCAATGCTGGTCCACCTCCCTTAAAACTGATGCTTGGAATTTGGCTTCATCTTTGAGATGCTTTTAAATTTTCAAATATTACCCAAGCAGAGTGTTTCTGGAATTCAAAATTCCCCCATTAACAGTTATTCTCTCCCTACTTCACTTGCTACATGTTTCCAGCATTGTCTGGTTCATCTTTCAACTTCTCAGCATCCAGAGGGTTTTTTTTAATGATGTGAGTGGACCTTCACTGTTAATATTTTGTACGCAAAATCAAGTTATTTCCTATGGGCCCTGCTACTTTCCACACTGACATCTTTCGTATAAAGGACAGTCTTGGTAAACTATTTCAGATTGCAGTCTATCTATAACATTCTATGATCTTGGATCATACTACAGCCAAGAATGACCTTTAGAAAATGAAGCTTTGATGTTGGAATGTTAATACGCTCTTCTCAATCTCCACTCTGTTATGAATCCCATTTTGAACATTATACCACAATTTAGAGTAGAATGGCGACTACACATCTGTCTGTACATACATGCAAAAGTCTTTTACACTTAGGTTTCTAACTTTGCATATTGTAAAAGAAAATTACAGAAACGACAACATACATAATAAAAATTTCTTCATACAAATAAATGCATCCTTACTCCAGTTTTAAGTTTTGTCCTCAAATTCAAGGTAGATTCACAAAGGATCGTAGAAATTCACATTATTACAGCTCCTTGAGGAGATGCTTGGGAAAACTACCCATTTATCAATCACATTTCCTCACTTCTTTTTACTCTCTTCGTCTCATCAAGGTTTTGACAGTTTATTCAGTTCTGAGGAGCAACTCCATAATCCCTCTAGAATGTTGTACTGGGTGCCTCTGACCTGCGTTCCCGGCAGGGATCACAGAAGTACTCTAACAGCAGATACTGGTTAGCTTAGACAACTAAGGTGAGGTGCTGAGCCGTGCAAACTCACTCCCTATACTGTGGATAAGGTTATTCCTCACTTTGCCTCATAGCGATATCGTGGTTTCAGTCTTGATTTGCAACCCTCAAACAATGTGGACAATAGGCAAAAGATTACATTTTATCCAAGTGGCCATGATTACTCTGCAAGGTCAGACATTTAAAGTTAGCAGTTTATTTCACTATTGGAAATTTGGTAAGTATTGCCAATCCAGTCCTCACCTGACATTCACACATTCACAGGCATACTGAATTACAGGCCGGCATAGGAAGCCTGACCAATCTTACCCTTTCCCTTCCCAGGCTCATGGTCAACTTATTCACTTACACCAACAACCTTTCAGATCCACGTTGCATCCACGATAATGTAATAAAATCTTTAATATGCGAGTAAGAAAGAATGAGACACTTTTTTGGGGAAAAAAAAAGCAGGTGCTCGTGATACTTCAATTCCAGAAATTGAAAACATTGCGGGGAGAGTTTCTACTTTAGGTCCAATTGATGAAGGCACAAATCACACTCATTTTAAAAAAGAGTTTCGGTTCCTCAAGTTTGTACTTAATCTTACTTCCATATTGACAAATACGCATGACCCAGCACAATTGGGCAGACTTTAACAGCAATTTTTTAAAGAATTTATTTCGCTTTAAAAGAAGAGTAGACAGATGCAGCTTGATTTATACTGCCAAGTGAGAATATTCTAAAGATAAGCATTTTAATCTTTATTTCATTCATTGCCACTGAGGATCTCGATAGTTAATATCATTTTTGGATATTTACAAGAACTGAATTGTTTGCTACTTATATTTCAGTTCAGTACTCAGTTTCTTAGTAAATTAAAAGCTGGGTTAAAAAGTTTTTAATATGCTTTGATTAATATTCTTGTAAGCAAAAGAATCAGTTTCATAGGCCATTGTTTAGACACTGCTTGAAATTATTTTTAATCAACCTGTTCAGACGTATGGTAACACGCCTCGAGAACAGGAGATGGGTGAACTGGTGCATTTTGGCCCTGAGATAGAGATACTGCCACTGCGCCAGATGTCCTGCTGGTTTATAAAATAAACCCTAATTAGCAAAACCTCCCAATGATGATCAATTTGATTTGGAGTATGGCCAATTTTGTATTTGAGACCTGCTTCTAGTGCTATAATTGTTTACGAACTGGAGCATAAAAGAGAGGGGAGACAAAATGATGGACATAACTTGCCCTTAAAATACTGTAAGGTTTTGTGCAATTTCAGATGACTGTGCTGGAAGAAACAACACTATCTAAATAACCATTGTATTTATCTTTTTGGGATTTTCAAAATTATTTCAGTAACTCTTTGCAATTTTATTTACTTGTCATCCATATATAAAGATTTTTATGAACATCAGCATAAGTTTTGCTGTAAGAAAAATGCAATATAGAATCCCTTTAATAATTTCAGAGGGAATATAGTTCTGCTCAATAATTTTCCAAAACTAGGCCCCTATTCAGGAAGGCAGAAAATGCTAGAGGGAAGATTCAAGAGATGTGCTCAAAGTTTTTAAAAATCTGGAGTGAGTAAATGCTTAAAGATTATTTTCACTGATCAACGAAGGGAAATTAAAATAGGATTTGTACCATAGGCCGTGAAAGTACTTATCAGAATGCAGAACACATCAAATGAAGCCACGTCACATCAAAATGTAAGACAAAATTAGATTAACATTTAAAAGAAATTATTCAAGGGCAGGGAAAGGACAGGACACTGGAATCAGAGTAGGTAGCTCCAGTGTGGCAGTAGCATTGTTACGGGCACCTTAAGAACTAGGAATTGTAATAGACCATTCGGCCCCTCAAGCCTGATCCACCATTCAACAAGATCATTGCTGATCTGCCCCAGACCTCAACTCCTCTTTCTCACCTGCTCCTCGTAGCCCCCAATTTTGATCTTTCAAAGTTTGCTCACTTGCACTTTAAATAATTTCAGTGATCTAGCCTCCACAACTCTCTAAGTTAGAGAATTCCAGACATGCACTATCGTTTGGGAGGAGAAATTCTTTTTACAAATGAGCGTTCCCTAATTATGCAACTTTTCCCTTATTTCAAGATTTCCAACTAGCAGAAACATCTTCCTAGCATCTACCTTCACAAGCCTCCTCAGAATCTTGTATGCTTCTATAAATTCACCCCTCACTCTTCTAAGAATTGTTCTTCTAATGAACAAATGCATAGTTTAGCAGTTCCTAAGACAACCCTTTCATCCCACGATTTAGCTGAGTGAATCTCTTTTGAACTGCCTCCAATGCCAGCACCCTTCTTAAATACATGGATCAACATTGTGTACATTGCTTCAGGAGTTACTTCACACAACAGCCTAGATATTTGCAACAAGACTTCCACATTTTTAAACTCCAACCCCCAATAAATGCCAAATTTGAATTTGTATTCTTAATTACTTGCTGCACCTAACGTGTGCTAATGTTTTGTAAGTCATGCACAAAAACATTCAGATCCCTCTGTGGCGCATTTTTTTAAGTCTACTTCCATTTAAATAATAGTCAGCCTTTTGATTCTTTAAAAGCCCCATATTTTCCTACATTAAACTTTACCAGCCATGTTTTTGCTCACGCAACCTATTTATATCCCCTTGCAGATTCCTTACGTCCTCATCACAACATATTTTTCCACCTTTTTAATCCCATCTTCTGGTCGTTTTCATCTCTTCCTGCTGATATTTTCATGATTATAAGAGCTTGCAGCATCATTGTTTTATAATCTCTGCTTCACAACGTAGTATTCTCAAAAATTCCCTCTTCCTTCCTTCATCAGTCCCAGCATCAATTTCTGACTTTATAGTTTACCTGATGGCATTCACTCTTACACTACAACAAATTACCCTGTATCCAGGAGAGTTGCAAGAAGGGACATCCTGGAGATCATTAAAGACATATCATATAACTGCTGACAAACTAACAGCACGTTTAATGGCACTCATTGTTTTTCATTCGCAAATGGGCAACTGTGTTAAGGAACAGATATGTTGTGAGTTGAAAGTCAACATGAGTTGCTGTCAGCATGTAAACGATGCAGAAACAAGAGAATGCTCTCAGAACTCAGAGCTCGGTTTTAGAGCCTTCTGGGTTTTTTTACCCACCAATTTCCCATTAAAGTTGCTACTTAAAAGCAAAACAGAATAAGCAAACTATTGATGATATGATAATTGTTAATGGAATGTCAATCGATATTTCAAGTGTAATTTTGCATATAAAGCAAATTTCTGCTTAAATATGTAATTTGTCACTTTTTCTGGGTCTCTTTTCTCTCTTTCTCTTAATACAGTCTTTCTTTCCTCATTTCGTTTACTTGATTTAAGTCTTAATTCACTTTCTTTCTCATTGTTGCTCTGTTACCTGCTCAACACTCACATCACAATAGTGAAAAAAGGAGGTAGACTATTTGCCCCGTCGTGCATTAATACCACAGGAGGGCCCTCTTGTGGCACAGTGAGAGTGTCCCTACCCCTGGACAAGTCCCATCTGCTCCAAAGGTGCCTACTGACATCTCTGAACAGGTTGATGAGGCTAAATAAAAATAAACAAAGACCTTAAGTGCCATATCGCTTTTGCAAAGCTATTGCCAACTCATTCTTACATGAGACTATTTCTTTAAAGTAAAGGGTGCAGCGAAAAATCTGATTAAACCTGGCACATTACAAGATGCCCCAAACCAGCAAAGTTTGAGCCCATGTGTTTTGAAGACATTCAACATACCGGCCTGATCTATTTGAATTTGACTTCACCATCACTGGGTTGAGATTTTAGAAGTCCCTTCCTAAAGGAATTGTGGATACTTCAGCTAAGATAACTAAGGAATGTTAATAAATGTGGGCGTTGCCAACAATGCCTACATCCCATGAACAAGTACAAAATAATTGAATCTTTTGTACCAAATATGAATGAACTGACAGAGCCATATGACAGGAAATAGGTATAGGCCTGATTAACTAGGTACGTACTCAAAAAATTGTTAATGCAAAGTTCAACAAGGTAGGAACGCTATCTTTAGAAAATAACAAGTTAGCCTGATAGCAATTGGAACTCAATTAACATTATTGGGAAAATGTACAAGAATATTGTGTCAGTCTATCAATAGTTTTACAAAGATAAAGGAGCTCATAAGACAAGGTAATCAGAGAATTAGAGGCAATAGCCAAGATGTTTCATCATACACTCCAGATTCTTGTGTATGAATCACAAAATTTCCAGAAGTAGGGAAAATTGTTTAATATTAGGGGTCACCCTTTCATGACAGAGATGAGGAGCTATTGTTTGCTCTCAGAGTGTTGTGCAACTTTGGAACACTGTCCCAGAAGGTGATGGAGGCAGGGTCATTAAAAATGTTAAAGACAGATATGGATAGACCCTTGATAGACAGGGGAAAATCAAGGGTTATTGAGATAGACTGGAAGGTGGAATTCAAAACACAAACAGATCAGCAAATGATCTTACTGAATGGCAGAGAAGGCTCAAACTTTATCAGAAAATTCATAAAAGAAATCTAAATGTTCCACAGGAAGGCTCGCTGGAGGAGTCTTCTCCCCAAGATATAAACATTGATATAAACATTTATCCTTTTCCCATTGTGTCTACCTTGCGTCTCCTGAAACACATCGATGACATTTATCTCAATTACTCTCTGAGGTTGTAAGCTTCACATCATATGCTGGAGTCTATTTGCCAGGTCAAGCCGTTTCACAAGTTTATTCATTTGCTTCTTAATTTTTTATAAAATTAAGATTAACTACGTCTACATTAATTATAACTCCTAAATTTAGTGTTATCTTCATTCTTTGAAATTGAATTTCTAATTTACAAGTGCAAATTGTTTATGCAAATTAGAAACTACTGTGGTCCCAGCAACAATCCTTGCGGAATACCACTTCCTGCTTTTTTTTTAACCAGCCGAAGTAATAGACTACTTGAATTTTTAAAACGCATTTGATACGTTTCTCCATGCGCGGCTCAGAAAGATGACCCAGAGCCATGCAATCAATGACAAATTATCTAATTGAGTTTTAAACTAGCTTAGCAACAGAGAACAGGTGGTGATGTTGGATGGGGAAAGTTCTGGTCAGGGAACACTGATGAGTGCAGTAGTTCCACAGGGATCTGTTCGGGGTCACTTGCTGTTTAAACTATTCATAAATGGTATGCATTGGGGAGTTCTTGTAATGACATAAAATTGCTGATGGCTCACAGAGAAGATTGAATGTTTTGTGGAGCACTTTGACGTCTGAGCTGAAAAATCACCTTGGCTGACAGCTGACAGTGAGAGACTGAAGAACAAATGTTCATCAAGAGGTTGGATGTGTTGAACAACAGAGTTGACTGTACTTAATCTGTGAAAGGAATAAGTTCGATTAGCCAACTGTCTTTGTTCAGGCATTGCCTTTTCTTTTGATTTACTGACTGTGAAAAGACTGGAAAAACCTTTGCCTGTGAATATCAAAGGAATGATATCAATTCAGTTCTCCTGACTGAGAATGGAATGTGATCACATTGATCCATTTGAAAGCTTTCTTTGAAAACACGCATGTCAACAATACTGAGAAACGGAACTAGTTTATTTCCTCAGGCATTCAGCAACAACTCCAATATTTTCTATATCAAAAGCAAATCAAATACAAAGTTTTCATTGCATTAATTAAATAATGTGATCCAAGAACAGAAAAGCTCAACATACTGTCTTGCTGTGCTTCTTCCATTCTGCTCAACATCTATCACAATTATGCTTTCAGAGGGGTAATGTGAAATTAGTTTCAAGTGGCACAGAATTAGTAGTTTTGAGAATTAAATCAATGTTCATTGAAATTTTTATTCATATTTTCTAAACCAAGTTCAGTAGAACTTTTAACAGCTGTGAACAAAAAGGAGACTTTGACATATTAATACAAGATGCATTTGGATCAAAGATGAAAGAATTCCACTCAAGCCTACTCCCACTCTGCCCTCTTGAAGAAGATAAGGTGAGGATGTAACAATATGACAAAAGCAATTCAATTTATTTAAACTCATTTGCCTTATTTCAAATATTCCAACCAAGCATCCTACTGTATTTGAGTGTTGAAACTGTGTTGATAAAGACTGCAATAATGGATTATTTGGCTAAATATATTGTTTATCCATTGCAAAATCCTCCACTATCAACATCCTTGAGATTACCAGTGAACAAAAACTGAAATAAAAATTATGGTTGGAGGCAGAGAATTCAGTGGCTATCAAATCACCCCCTCATTTCTCCGCTGCCTGTCCACCATCTACAAAGTACAGATCAAGAGCATAACAATTGTGTTCCACTTGCCCGGCTGGGTGCATCTCCAACAAGGAATATCATCCATGACAAAGCAGCTGCTTGTTGGGCACCCCAGTTGTCATTATGATCATAACTCCTCCTATTGTCAGTGAGCACCACAGCACGATGCACGTCAGAAACTTACAAGGCCTGCTCCAATACCACCTTCCCGACATGTGACCTCGATCACTTTGAAAGGCAGCAGATGCATGGGAAGACCACCACCTGCAAACTCCATCCAAGCCACACACCTTATTTGCATCGATATCACTGTCCCTTCCCTGTGTTGGTGAGATTGCCCAATTTGTTATAGCTCCAAGGGGCTATCCCAAATCGTTGAGACTCTGAGTGAGGATGGATGAATTGGCTCCCCTTGATGATGCATCCACCCCCTTAGGTGGTCATTACAAGGTTAATTTAGAAAGAATCCTTTCCCAAGTGGATACTGTTTTCTAGACCAAAATGAGCTTGGTCAGAAGTCACAAGACACCAGGTTATAGTTTATTTGAAATAACAGGCTTTCAGACTGCTGCTTCTTCATCAGGTGAAATGATTTCAAATAAACCGGTTGGACTATAACCTAGCGTGGTGTGACTTCTGGCTTTGTCCAGCCCAGTCCAACACGGGCCTCCACAACTCAGAAGAACTTACATTTTAAAAGGAGCCAATATAAGCAGGCTTTCATGAATTAACAGTGAGCTTATTTGTTACTAAATGCAAGAAGAAATAGCAATACACCACATAAAGGAGAAAGATGAGTCCAAAAAGATAAATGCAAAATCAAAACATAGAGATCAGAGTCTGAATTGTTTATGAAGAGTAGTTGTACCAGTTATTGTATGACATCAATAGCATTGATATTGGCAGTTCAGCAATGATTTCAAGATGCTCAGTTTTGCAGATTGCCAGAAATTCTGTTGTTCTGATTCCCTTCAACTGTCCAGCATTCAGAATAAGGTGAGTTTTTCTCCTTGGTTCCCATGCAGTGTAGTCTTGTTTAAATCAGCTGTTCACAAAGGTGTGGCCATCACAGCACACTAGTCCACACATGAGGATGTCTGGCTTATAACACAGACTGACTTGGACTACAATCCCTTTTAAACCCCTTTGTTTGTTTATTGCTGGATGGCAAAACTGAGATGTCAGTAAGAAGTGGGAGAACATGACTGAACTGGATGGGGTATAGAGAAGATTCACCCGGGTGTTGCCTGGGCTGAAGCATTTCGGTTACGAAGACAGAGCAATTTATTTTCCTTAGAGCAGAGACAGCTGAGGCGGTGCTGACAGAAACTTAGAAAATCTTGACCGGCATAGAAAGGATAGATAGGAAGAAACTTTTCAATGAAGTAGGGGAATGAATAACCAGGGGCATAGATTTACAGGGGAATGTTTTCATTCAGTGCATGGTGGATTCCTAGAGCTCGTTGCTTGAAAAGGTGGCCGACATGAGAACCATCATAACATTTAAGAAGTAAGTAGATGATTATCTGTAGTACCAGAACATACAAGGCAATGAGTGAGGAAATGGGCCTAGAGTAAATGGATGCTATGTAACCAACATGGACATGACTGTGTGAAGTTCTATTTTCCATCTTGCATAATTTACGACACTAAGTGGCTTTCTGCTGAAAAGGGGAATAGTTGTTATCACTTCTTGCTAAACTTCCTGTTGTCTGAAATTTCCATGACCACTTTACAGGTGTGAAACACAGTGGGCTTTGCACATCACTTTACCAGTCACTGAACTGACATCTGCAGTTTTATTTTTATGTAAAGTCCTTGTTTAAACAAAAACACACTCTTGAATTAAACGTAAAAAGATGTCTATAAATACTTCAAAGTTGAAATCCATCATCGTTACAACAGTCACTGAGTCAAATCTTAATGCTCCCTTTCCAAATCACAAAATGGATGTAGCTACACCAGATAACTGAAGTGACTCTCTACCACACTGTCAAGAACAATTAGGAATGGGCAACAAATGCTGTCCTTGCCAGTGACGCCAACATCTCATGGTAGAATTTTTAAAAATTATACCACAGATCTGAAAATGACTTCCTGTATTTTTTTTACTTTTATTTTGTTGCTTCCTATCATTTTGCTCACCAATTATTATTCATTCATCCAAAATAATTGAAAAAGCTATACCATGTATTTTACCACTGTAACAATTAGCATCTATAACGGGTTGTGCAAAGATGCACTTCCATTGCTTACCTGGTGATTAGATTGTTCCTAATCCCTAGGGAATAGTCCTATGCATCTATTAAGTTAGATCATAAATGAATTCTACTATACTGACTGTGACTATCATGATAAACAGCCATAACTGGATATTTGGGAGTGTGTTCTATTTAGAACATAGAACATAGAACAGTACAGCACAGAACAGGCCCTTCAGCCCACAATGTTGTGCCGACCATTGATCCTCATGGATGCACCCTCAAATTTCTGTGACCATATGCATGTCCAGCAGTCTCTTAAATGACCCCAATGACCTTGCTTCCACAACTGCTGCTGGCAACGCATTCCATGCTCTCACAACTCTCTGCGTAAAGAACCTGCCTCTGACATCCCCTCTATACTTTCCACCAACCAGCTTAAAACTATGACCCCTCGTGCTAGCCATTTCTGCCCTGGGAAATAGTCTCTGGCTATCGACTCTATCTATGCCTCTCATTATCTTGTATACCTCAATTAGGTCCCCTCTCCTCCTCCTTTTCTCCAATGAAAAGAGACCGAGCTCAGTCAACCTCTCTTCATAAGATAAGCCCTCCAGTCCAGGCAGCATCCTGGTAAACCTCCTCTGAACCCTCTCCAAAGCATCCACATCTTTCCTATAATAGGGCGCCCAGAACTGGACGCAGTATTCCAAGTGCGGTCTAACCAAAGTTTTATAGAGCTGCAACAAGATCTCACGACTCTTAAACTCAATCCCCCTGTTAATGAAAGCCAAAACACCATATGCTTTCTTAACAACCCTGTCCACTTGGGTGGCCATTTTAAGGGATCTATGTATCTGCACACCAAGATCCCTCTGTTCCTCCACGCTGCCAAGAATCCTATCCTTAATCCTGTACTCAGCTTTCAAATTCGACCTTCCAAAATGCATCACCTCGCATTTATCCAGGTTGAACTCCATCTGCCACCTCTCAGCCCATCTCTGCATCCTGTCAATGTCCCGCTGCAGCCTACAACAGCCCTCTACACTGTCAACGACACCTCCGACCTTTGTGTCGTCTGCAAACTTGCTGACCCATCCTTCAATTCCCTCGTCCAAGTCATTAATAAAAATTACAAACAGTAGAGGCCCAAGGACAGAGCCCTGTGGAACCCCACTCACCACTGACTTCCAGGCAGAATATTTTCCTTCTACTACCACTCGCTGTCTTCTGTTGGCCAGCCAATTCTGTATCCAAGCAGCTAAGTTCCCCTGTATCCCATTCCTCCTGACCTTCTGAATGAGCCTTCCATGGGGAACCTTATCAAATGCCTTACTGAAGTCCATATACACCACATCCACAGCTTGACCCTCATCAACCTTACTAGTCACATCCTCAAAAAACTCGATAAGGTTCGTAAGGCATGACCTACCCCTCACAAAGCCGTGTTGACTGTATTTGATCAAGCCATGCTCTTCCAGATGGTCATAAATCTTATCCCTCAGAATCCTTTCTAACACCTTGCAGACGACAGACGTGAGACTTACCGGTCTATAATTGCCGGGGATTTCCCTATTTCCTTTCTTGAAGAGAGGAATTACATTTGCCTCTCTCCAGTCCTCAGGTACGACTCCAGTGGAGAGCGAGGATGCAAAGATCTTCGCAAGTGGCGAAGCAATTGCATTTCTCGCTTCCCGCTCTGTTTGCTAACAGATTCTGACTACACTAACACTTTTAAGTATGTACGCTTTAAGATTAAATCATCTAGTATAAGGACATAAAAGTGAAGGGCTAACGAGGTGGGATATCAGAACCATAGACCTACATCGTAATACTAAACTGAGCTTTGGGAAAAGGAGTGGTTTGACAGTTGAGTGTTTAGAGAAATGCAATTGTCTACTGATTGGCTCGTTATAACCATATAATCCAACTTCTGCTGTAAGGGGTCAGAGATAATGGGAACTGCAGATGCTGGAGAATTCCAAGATAATAAAATGTGAGGCTGGATGAACACAGCAGGCCAAGCAGCATCTCAGGAGCACAAAAGCTGACGTTTCGGGCCTAGACCCTTCATCAGAGAGGGGGATGGGGAGAGGGAACTGGAATAAATAGGGAGAGAGGGGGAGGCGGACCGAAGATGGAGAGAAAAGAAGATAGGTGGAGAGAGTATAGGTGGGGAGGTAGGGAGGGGATAGGTCAGTCCAGGGAAGACGGACAGGTCAAGGAGGTGGGATGAGGTTAGTAGGTAGCTGGGGGTGCGGCTTGGGGTGGGAAGAAGGGATGGGTGCGAGGAAGAACCGGTTAGGGAGGCAGAGACCCCGCACGGCCCGTTTCTATCTCCTTCCCAAAATCCACAAACCTGCCTGCCCTGGTCGACCCATCGTCTCAGCCTGCTCCTGCCCCACCGAACTCATCTCCACCTATCTGGACTCCATTTTCTCCCCTTTGGTCCAGGAACTCCCCACCTACGTCCGTGACACCACCCACGCCCTCCACCTCCTCCAGGACTTCCAATTCCCTGGCCCCCAACACCTCATATTCACCATGGACGTCCAGTCCCTGTACACCTGCATTCCGCATGGAGATGGCCTCAAGGCCCTCCGCTTCTTCCTGTCCCGCAGGCCCGACCAGACCCCCTCCACCGACACTCTCATCCGCCTAGCTGAACTCGTCCTCACACTCAACAACTTCTCTTTTGACTCCTCCCACTTCCTACAGACTAAGGGGGTGGCCATGGGCACCCGTATGGGCCCCAGCTATGCCTGCCTCTTTGTAGGTTACGTGGAACAGTCCCTCTTCCGCACCTACACAGGCCCCAAACCCCACCTCTTCCTCCGGTACATTGATGACTGTATCGGCGCCGCCTCTTGCTCCCCAGAGGAGCTCGAACAGTTCATCCACTTCACCAACACCTTCCACCCCAACCTTCAGTTCACCTGGGCCATCTCCAGCACATCCCTCACCTTCCTGGACCTCTCAGTCTCCATCTCAGGCAACCAGCTTGTAACTGATGTCCATTTCAAGCCCACTGACTCCCACAGCTACCTAGAATACACCTCCTCCCACCCACCCTCCTGCAAAAATTCCATCCCCTATTCCCAATTCCTCCGCCTCCGCCGCATCTGCTCCCACGATAAGACATTCCACTCCCGCACATCCCAGATGTCCAAGTTCTTTAAGGACCGCAACTTTCCCCCCACGGTGATCGAGAACGCCCTTGACCGCGTCTCCCGCATTTCCCGCGACACATCCCTCACACCCCGCCCCCGCCACAACCGCCCCAAGAGGATCCCCCTCGTTCTCACACACCACCCTACCAACCTCCGGATACAACGCATTATCCTCCGACACTTCCGCCATTTACAATCCGACCCCACCACCCAAGACATTTTTCCATCCCCTCCCCTGTCTGCTTTCCGGAGAGACCACTCTCTCCGTGACTCCCTTGTTCGCTCCACACTGCCCTCCAACCCCACCACATCCGGCACCTTCCCCTGCAACCGCAGGAAATGCTACACTTGTCCCCACACCTCCTCCCTCACCCCCATCCCAGGCCCCAAGATGACATTCCACATTAAGCAGAGGTTCACCTGCACATCTGCCAATGTGGTATACTGCATCCACTGTACCCGGTGCGGCTTCCTCTACATTGGGGAAACCAAGCGGAGGCTTGGGGACCGCTTTGCAGAACACCTCCGCTCAGGTCGCAACAAACAACTGCACCTCCCAGTCGCAAACCATTTCCACTCCCCCTCGCATTCTCTTGATGACATGTCCATCATGGGCCTCCTGCACTGCCACAATGATGCCACCCGAAGGTTGCAGGAACAGCAACTCATATTCCGCCTGGGAACCCTGCAGCCACATGGTATCAATGTGGACTTCACCAGTTTCAAAATCTCCCCTTCCCCTACTGCATCCCTAAACCAGCCCAGTTCATCCCCTCCCCCCACTGCACCACACAACCAGCCCAGCTCTTCCCCCCCACCCACTGCATCCCAAAACCAGTCCAACCTGTCTCTGCCTCCCTAACCGGTTCTTCCTCTCACCCATCCCTTCCTCCCACCCCAAGCCGCACCCCCAGCTACCTACTAACCTCATCCCACCTCCTTGACCTGTCCGTCTTCCCTGGACTGAGCTATCCCCTCCCTACCTCCCCACCTACACTCTCTCCACCTATCTTCATTACTCTCCATCTTCGGTCCACCTCCCCCTCTCTCCCTATTTATTCCAGTTCCCTCCCCCCATCCCCCTCTCTGATGAAGGGTCTAGGCCCGAAACGTCAGCTTTTGTGCTCCTGAGATGCTGCTTGGCCTGCTGTGTTCATCCAGCCTCACATTTTATTATCTCAGAGACAGGTTGGACTGGTTTTGGGATGCAGTGGGTGGGGGGGAAGAGCTGGGCTGGTTGTGTGGTGCAGTGGGGGGAGGGGACGAACTAGGCTGGTTTAGGGATGCAGTAGGGGAAGGGGAGATTTTGAAACTGGTGAAGTCCACATTGATACCATATGGCTGCAGGGTTCCCAGGCAGAATATGAGTTGCTGTTCCTGCAACCTTCGGGTGGCATCATTGTGGCAGTGCAGGAGGCCCATGATGGACATGTCATCAAGAGAATGGGAGGGGGAGTGGAAATGGTTTGCGACTGGGAGGTGCAGTTGTTTGTTGCGAACTGAGCGGAGGTGTTCTGCAAAGCGGTCCCCAAGCCTCCGCTTGGTTTCCCCAATGTAGAGGAAGCCGCACCGGGTACAGTGGATGCAGTATACCACATTGGCAGATGTGCAGGTGAACCTCTGCTTAATGTGGAATGTCATCTTGCGGCCTGGGATAGGGGTGAGGGAGGAGGTGTGGGGACAAGTGTAGCACTTCCTGCGGTTGCAGGGGAAGGTGCCGGGTGTGGTGGGGTTGGAGGGCAGTGTGGAGCGAACAAGGGAGTCACGGAGAGAGTGGTCTCTCCGGAGAGCAGACAGGGGAGGGGATGGAAAAATGTCTTGGGTGGTGGGGTCGGATTGTAAATGGCGGAAGTGTCGGAGGATGATGCGTTGTATCCGGAGGTTGGTGGGGTGGTGTGTGAGAACGAGGGGGATCCTCTTTGGGCGGTTGTGGCGGGGGCGGGGTGTGAGGGATGTGTTGCGGGAAATACGGGAGACGCGGTCAAGGGCGTTCTCGATCACTGTGGGGGGAAAGTTGCGGTCCTTAAAGAACTTGGACATCTGGGATGTGCGGGAGTGGAATGTCTTATCGTGGGAGCAGATGCGGCGGAGGCGGAGGAATTGGGAATAGGGGAGCTGTAAGGGTCTTTGTTTGCAGTCTGTGAAAGTCATTTAAGACGCATCAGCTATAACATTGCACAAAGTCATACAGCTGAAAATGTGTGGATGTTCACAGCTGTGAGGCAGCTAGCTCCTGAATGAAACAGCAAGGAAGAAGTATGAAGTGAAGTCTATAAATTCTGAGTGAGTCAAAACGTTTGAGCATTTGCTACTCCTTGCTCTTGTGGAAATGCAAGGAGATAGACAGAGTTGGAATTGTTACATTCTCAGTGGCAAGAATGTCAAATAGTAATGGACATAATATAACACTGAGCGTATAAAGCAACAATGTCCTAACGGTGCTGGAAAGTGTGTGCTGGAAATTGGAGCCGAGGTCTCACTGAGGAACAGAAGAGTTAAACAGGAAAGATTTTTCAGAATTTGCAGACATTCTTTGAATCCTACATTATGGTACTTTTAACAGTATTTATTCAACTTCAGGAATTAGATGTTAAGCAAAATCCACAGCCAAAGCTAAGCTAAAGCTTGAACTAGCAACCCTAAATATGCTAGAAGAGATTTGCAGCATGCTGCTCTCCACTAGGCCAGGGGAAGTAGATAAAGGGGGTGAGATCATATAGCATCTGCAGGGAACAGATTCAACCATTCAAATCCAGCCTGGTAAACAAGGTAGAAGAGCTGGAAAAGTAGTGGAGTAATCAGGAAGAACAGAACTCTTGCTGACTCAATTGGTTGAAATAAACAAACCCAGAAAGCTGACAGTATGAATTAGATCCAAAGAATCCTAAAGCTTTGATGTGATGTCACTGCCTTATGCCAACCATTGAAGAAAGTTTGGCACAACCTGGCAACACAAAGGTCATTACAACCCTTCATGCTGAGAATGGTTATTGTTAAGGTAGCTGCATGAAGGCACCAATTTTCTATCTACATTATGGATGCCGTTTGGAAAATAAAGTTGGCTGTCATGCTCTTTTGCATTTTCACTGCTCCAGAAGACAATCAATGCAGACAGTACAGGATTAAGAAAGTGTGCCACAAATCATCTTTGCTTTTGAGCATTTTAATCAATTCTCATTTGGGAGAAACAAAGTGACAGTGGAGTCCAGCCACAAACTACTTCAAAGCATCTTCCTCAAATGGCTGTTATCTACACCAAAGAGACCACAATGAATATTACTTATTTGCAAAGCTATCATCTGGATATGACAGACAAACAAGGGAAACAGATATACATTATTTACTTCATCTGTCAAGAGCAGTGCCCACCCATGAAGAAAGTTGATGTGATCAGACAGTGTGTGAAATCTTCCAGAATCAATGAGAAGCAATAGCTAGTCAAGGCCAGAAAATCACCAACCCAACAAAGATACTGAATCCACAAAACAAACAACTTGCTCAAGCCAAGCAAAGCATGCAACAAAATACCACTCTATAAGTGTATACGAAGCAATAAAGAAGGGATAGCCTGAAAGCATCATGGATACATCTACTTCTACCGGTGTATATTGGGCATACAGATATGAAGTTGACAATCAAATATGGCATCTTACACAAAGGAAATAAAGTCATTTCTCCCAAGCAGATGAGAAAAGAGCTGCTGTAGCACATCCATGCAAGTCAACAGGGAATTGACTATAGTCTGAGGAAGACAAGAAAACTGCTCGAATGACCAAAGGTGAGCAATGAGATTCAGGGCCACACCAACCAAAGCAGTGCCTGAAATGAAGTCCAGGTTCAGTAAGCTAAAGAACTACTTAGGACACATGACATCTCAGGCAAACCATGAATAAAGCCTTCACTTTCACAGGAACTGTTTATCTTGTCACTACCACTGTTATTCTGACTGCTGGGAATTAGACCAGCTGACACCAATGACTACCAGTGAGACTGTAGCATACCTGAAAGCAGCATTCAATTATTGCGGCATTTCAGACACTATGATGAGCAACAATGGCCCACAATTCATGAGTGAACAATTCAGACACTTCATAAAGGTTTAAGAAATTCAGCAGCACACATCATCTCCACACTACCCCCGAGCAAATGGAAAGGCTGAGGTAGCAGTAAAAATCAACAAAGGGATCATAAAGAAAGTGGGCAAATCCAGCACAAATGCATATAGGACAATCCTTGAGAGGAGCAGTACACCTACTGAAGGCATCGTAGCTCAGTACAAAGACTAATGTCACACCACATCCACACCACTCTTCCAGAAGCAAAGAAACGACTGAAGTCAGAAGTAGTAACTGGTCTAAGTGACACAACCAAGGTGATACAACTGAAAGATACAAGCTTTCACTTTAATAAAACTGCCAAATAATGCCCAGAACCGACCGATGAAGAGCCAATCAGAGTAAAAACGCTCAATGTACTCAACATAGATCATCACATGTGGCAACTAGGAAGGCCAAGCAGCATTAGAGGAGCAGGAAAGCTGACATTTCGGCTTTCCTACTCCTCTGATGCTGCTTGGCCTGCTGTGTTCATCCAGCTCTACACCTCGTTGTCTCAGATTCTCCAGCATCAGCAATTCCTACTATCTCTGGCAACTAGGGATAATGGGAACTGCAGATGCTGGAGAATCCAAGATAATAAAATGTGAGGCTGGATGAACACAGCAGGCCAAGCAGCATCTCAGGAGCACAAAAGCTGACGTTTCGGGCCTGGACCCTTCATCAGAGAGGGGCTCTCTGATGAAGGGTCCAGGCCCGAAACGTCAGCTTTTGTGCTCCTGAGATGCTGCTTGGCCTGCTGTGTTCATCCAGCCTCACATTTTATTATCTGGCAACTAGGAATCTGTGTTGAGCAGTTGTTATGACAATCCACTGCAATGAAGGTGATATAACGTTGCTACCACAGACATAAATGTACAAATAGAGTCGCTGTGCCTTCAGCACAGGCATGAGATCAGGAAGAAGGGTTCTTGCCACCTGTACAATGTACAGAACAACCATCAGTCCCAGCAGTCCACTGTTCATCACCAACAGAAATGAATCAGCAACAGCACTTATCATAACAACAGTGCTCACCGTGAGAACAACACTCCACTGAGAACTAACACCACCCTCAGAATGTACAGGTACAAGAGGAATAGCAAGCTGCAATGTGTACCCAGACTATTAGGAGACCTGCACAATTTAACACCGACATGCATGCATTTGCAGAGATTGATGAAAGTGCAACTGATGAAAATTTACACACTGACCTTGTTAATAATTGATTATTTTCTTTATGACAATGTTTATTGTTAACTTGAGCACCTTAAACCTGCAAATAATTCAAACATACACACACACACATATAAATAAAATGGGATGTTTGAAGAAATGAAATTTTTGCCTTGATGCACTGATTGGCTTGTCAGGGTCGAATGGTATGTATTTCGACTGCAAATTCCTATGTGTGCTGTCAATGGGAGCCATAAAACATACATCACATGTAATAGTAAGAGAGGGGAGAAAAATAAAATTTGGTAAAATAGGAAATCAGCAACAGGAGGAGGAAACTATCAGTTGCAAAGACGTAATGCAAAAAATTGGAGTGATCAACGATTAGCTCTCTGAGTGGGACCTCTCTCTCAGGATAAGGGCAGAAGTCTTGCCTTAAAACTAGTAATGGTGGTTTCAGGACTAAATTGCTTCAAAGCAGCCATCAGGATCATCACTGGGCTCACCCTTGACTGTCAAGTGGGAGCAACAGCACTCTATTAAATGCAGTCCTTAAAATATATTTGGACCTCACTCTGTCAACATACTTTATTGTAATAAGCAAACCACATTACGCTTCTGATTTGTTTAAAATGCAATACTTGATTGATTTGCAGTGACTTGTATACTTGAGATTTGCAGCAAAAGGTGAGTTGATCTTCCAAGACAAAGCTGCTAATATTTGAAAAACTGTTTGCAAAGGAGGAATAACTAGTGACTTTGCTTGTAGCAAACATCTCCTAACTCAAGTGTGACAGATCAAAGAGTATTCCGTGAAAGATCACATTTTGCCAGATGACAAGTTCAGGAAAATGTGAACACAGTCAGGTTTAAGTGGACTGTCTCAGGTTTCAAAGGAAGGAACACATGCCAGATCAAGTGGGAGAAGCAGACTATATAATACTTTGAAAAGACTATACAATGTGCCTCAATGATCACAAATCAGCAAACTTCCCTACTGACCTCATCCACCCTCTAATACACCTCTCCTACCAACCCCAACCCCCCACCAACCTCATGTGTCCTGTTTTCTGTTTGATCCAGTTTAACGAATGACTTAAAGATCTACAGAGTGCAATTTGACATTTCCAGCCATTAGCTGAAAGTGTGATGGATGACAGGAGCAGCACCTGCAAACAAAGCTCTTCAGAACTTGTCAGCTGCACTCTAACCCACCATCTGTCTTCCATTTTCATTGCGCAGACTGGCAGCACCTCTTCAAATTGTTTCATTTACTGGTCACCGAGAATAAAAAGACGCCAAATATCCCACAAACGAGTTGCCAATGAGGAATGCAAACAAAAAAGAATGATTAGAAGAATGGGAGTTCTTGTCATATACATTCCAAAACACTATCTGATGATCACCAGCTGGCAAACTTCCTAGACAACCACTTTTCTCCGAAAAAGACCCTGAACGCCACTCAAACTCACTAAACTTGGCTCTTGTGAAGGGGATCATGAAAACTGGCAGATGCTCTCAGCAGGTGGGACTAACTGACTAAAGCTCAGCTTTTAAGGTGCAAGAACAACAGATGTTGCTGGATTATAACAATCCAGACTGTTATAATGGAGAGAAAGAGAGAGAGAACATTCTTAGAAGGCCAAGGAGCTGAATATTGTGGTTTTGACAGACAGATAACTGTTGGGATGCAAAATAAATAAGCAGCAGCATTTTCCAAAACCTTTAAGGGCTTTAATTCTGCCATATGCAATTTATTTGTACATTGCTTGTAGGAATTGTAAGTAAGCTTGTCGGTCAGCATTGAATTCTCATGTCTTATTAACCATTGAAGTCTGTGGATGATCATTTAAATTTTCAGTGGAAAATGTGGAAATGAGCTGGGGCCTTAGGATGAATTTGGAATAGAGCTGATTGTCTGAACTGAGGCCTTCATAATTTGGGCATTATACAGATGCAAAAGCAGCAACAAACATAACATATTGAATACACATTCTCTCTTAGATGCTACAGGCATTACATAGGTAAATATTGTAACATCTCCGTGATGTGTTGCAAATCACTTCATTCCACCTCCGTTTACAGGAGAGATTACTTTTTTGAAGTAAAACCCGTAATCTCACATGGGTGGTCTGGAACTTCATCCCAAAATACGTTCAGACCAGCAAAGCACAGAACTCCATAACTGCAGTTTTGAACTACATTTTGCAGGCAACATTGTAAGAATGTTGGTAGGAATTGCTTCCACCTTCGCACTTGCTGTTAATTATTCCCAGTTAAATCCTGAATTAGCAAATTGCTTAATTTCCACAGAGGTGGAATCAACGTTAATTGCTTTCAAGAGATAATTGAGAGGTTCAACACTTCCCTTGAAAACTGATACTGGAACCTGACTTGTTTACAACACAGGCAAATCTTTGCTAAAGAAGAATAATGCTTGCATTCATAATAACATCTCATCACAGTGAAATGGTTAGGAGGAGCTCACACTATTTATTATTCGTGTAGTGAGCTGTCTGTTTTCAGGCATCTGCAGCAACTGTTCAGCCAGCAACACCTCTCAACCAGGAATGATAACTTCATCTATTTTCTTCATTGTGGAAGAAGTGCTGGCCAGGACACTGCCTGAACTCCCTCATGTCTGAATGACGCTGTGGGTATGTTTTAGTGGATTGGTGAGATATTTGTTTCAAGTCTTCTCGAAGGTATGACACTACGTCATTTCAACAGGGTACCAGAATACTGACCTAGGTTACGCACATACTCCCTGTGTGATTTTCTACTCGTAAAACAAACATCAATTACCACAATACAAAGTCTAACTTCTATCCCAAGCAAAGTCAGGTTATCAGACACTATCCACAAAGGACCAGAGGCATCTTCCGTCATGAGAGACAAACAGTTGGTTAGGTATAGATTGAAGGGCACCACTCTACAAGCACAGCAGGACTTCCATGACGGACAGGCTGGTCCAACTCACATTGCTGGCTTTATCCTGCACCACACTCCAGTCATCTTGAGCCATCATCTAATTGCCAACCAACACAGCTAACCAATCCCCAGATCTACAAGGATGATACCAAAAATGAAGGCAGGAAACAATGTGCACATTTCAGGACAGGATAAACAGGCTAGGTCTTAGTTCGCTTGAAATAAAAGATGAAGGGCTGAGTAACAAAAATTATTTCATCTAAATCTTTCATAATTTGAAATGTGATTTGGAACTATAATTAGAGGGGACGGGGGTGCATGGGGGACTTGAACAAGGCATATCCAATCTTAAGATCGTGCTGGAGTCATTTACTGTTCAAAGTGTGCTGAGAATCAATGTTTCCTTGACACATGGGAATCACCTTTACTATGGGACCAGTTCACATGGTGAACAGTCATTTATGCCATGGGTACACATAAACAGTCTCATCATCATTCCTTCCAAATATTCTCCTCTACCCATACTTCAATAATTGGTGCCCTCAATGTTAAACTCTATGTACCAATTACTTTATCAGGGAGTCAGAAGCTCGTATTCAGATTGTCCAATTGTGATTTAATTGTCCAATTACGGCTGTATAGAAAAAGGTGCTCAAAGTACTGCAGGTCCTGTTCAGATTTGCTACTGAATGCTGCCTTTTTCCACTCTGATTTTAATACAGCATTAAATGTTTACCACGAGTGAACTCAATGCACAATTTTAGCCAGTTATGAAGTTGGAATACAGTTAGCTACCGTGATCAAGTATTTGAAAGCTTTTATGACAATGGCACTACATCACTGTTAAGACAAGCTGCCAATCCTAACAGTATGAAGGCAACAGCCTCATGTTAACGACATGGCAACATTCTTAAAAAATAAAAGAGAACCTCCAGTAATATAACGCGTGATTGATCGTGACTGGGCATTTTTTGTTTAGCTTGCAACAAATCAGTTAGAATTATATTGTATCATTATAGAAATTTCTCCTCACATTATTTATTTCTATCCTAATATGGTGCTTCATTCTGGGTAGTGATTCCACAGCTTCCGCGGTCCTCACGAAGCTTACCTAATTAGTCATCTTTTTGAAAGCCTGGGTAACCATTGTCACCGATTCAGGCCGAGCTCAATCTTACCATCATGAGAGTTACACACGTCCAGAAAAACAGCAATCAGGAGTTGGATCCTGGCTGGTTTTTCTGCTGTACATATATTGGATTCAGTTGCACTGCCCCGACTATTTAAAACCAACTCTTTGGAACTACATGTTTGAACTTGACTTCTGCTGCATTTATACCAAACTTTCTGCAGAAAAGTAGGAGCACTCCTGTCACAATACAATTCAAAAATTTACTGGGCCCTTTCCTGATGGAATGTGTCACAATTTTGATATGTTCAGTTTTACAATGATCAATTTTACAAACGCTTTGTAATGCTTAAATAGATCAGTTTCTCCCTACACACATTGGAACATGCAACAAATATCTGCACACTTCAAACAACAAGGCTGGCTTCAACTACTTGTAAAACATATTGCTGGAGGGAGACAGCGTGCCCAATCAGTTGGTAAATGCTATCTTGAAGTTTTATCCACTAAATGCTACTTTGAACTTGGCTGTTAACTTTCACATCAAAACTTTTCGATGCAAAGTGCAACAAAGAGAAGATACAGTTCATCTAGTATCATTGCAACGCTGTAAAACCTAGCATCCTCTATAACTGATATTTAACAAATAGGAACAACATACAGCCTTCTTGGAGAGATGTATGTGATAAATCTCCATCTCCTGAGAAGATGGAAATTTTGACTCATCAAAGCAGCAACATAACAATGTCTGTGAATATTCACACATCCACCATGGGGATTCTGTTAGCACAACTTTCGCTTCTGTCAGGTCACCTCAAAATTGAATACATGACTACAGAAAATGCTCAACTTCCAGAACATTATGATTTCCCTCCAAACACACCCAGTCTTGAAAGCTAACACATAACACATTCACACAAAAACTGACAAGATAGGAAACTGTCTGAATATGTAAATAGGTAATTTCCAATGAAATTTTTAGTTCCAGATCATGCCACCGCTGCTGTACAGACTTGAGGAGGAATAATGATTAAACACAAAATAATTGCAGTATATATGATGCAACAAATGCTAATGTACCAAGCTTTCCCATTTTCTTGATAAATGGAAGCAGCCAGCACAATTGCTCATCATTTTACAATCATTCCAGTTCATCAGGAGCATTATTAATTGAAATCCTAATTGCAATCACTTCTTGACTGTTTGCCTGTCAGAGAATAGGTTTCCATTTTTTTTGGAAGCCTTCAGCTATTATAAAACAGGCATATGCTAACACAGATAACAAAGTGTGGAGCTGGATGAACACAGCAGGCCAAGCAGCATCTCAGGAGCACAAAAGCTGACGTTTCGGGCCTAGACCCTTCATCAGAGAGAGGGATGGGGAGAGGGAACTGGAATAAATAGGGAGAGAGGGGGAGGCAGACCGAAGATGGAGAGAAAACAAGATAGGTGGAGAGGAGAGTATAGGTGGGGAGTTAGGGAGGGGATAGGTCAGTCCAGAGAAGATGGACAGGTCAAGGAGGCGGGATGAGGTGGTAGGTAAGAAATGGAGGTGCGGCTTGAGGTGGGAGGAAGGGATGGGTGAGAGGAAGAACAGGTTAGGGAAACAGAGACAGGCTGGGCTGGTTTTGGGATTCAGTGGGGGGAGGGGAAGAGCTGGGCTGGTTTTGTGATGTCAACATCGCCGAGGCCAAATGACGCAGTGGTAGTATGGCGCACTGACCTCTACATCGCCGAGGCCAACTGCCAACTCTCCGACACCTCCTCCTACCGCTCCCTTGAACATGACCCCACCCCCCAGCACCAAATCATCATCTCCAACACCATCCATGACCTCATCACCTCAGGGGACCTCCCACCCACAGCCTCCAACCTCATTGTTCCCCAACCCCGCACCACCCGTTTCTATCTCCTTCCCAAAATCGACAAACCAGCCTGCCCATGGTCGACCCATTGTCTCAGCCTGTTCCTGCCCCACAGAACTCATCTCCACCCATCTGGACTCCATTTTCTCCCCTTTGGTCCAGAAACTCCCCATCTACGTCCGTGACACCACCCACGCCCTCCGCCTCCTCCAGGACTTCCAATTCCCTGGCCCCCAACACTTCATTTTCACCATGGACGTCCAGTCCCTATACGCCTGTATTCCACATGCAGGTGGCCTCAAGGCCCTCTGCTTCTTCCTGTCCCACAGGCCCGACCAATCCCCCTCCACCGACACCCTCATCCGCTTAGCCGAACTCGTCCTCACCCTCAACAACTTCTCTTTCGATTCCTCCCACTTCCTACAGAAAAAGGGGATGGCCATGGGCACCCGCATGGGCCCCAGCTATGCCTGCCTCTTTGTAGGTTACGTGGAACAGTCCCTCTTCCGCACCTACACAGGCCCCAAACACCACCTCTTCCTCCGGTACATTGATGACTGTATCGGTGCCACCTCTTGCTCCCCAGAGGAGCTCGAACAGTTCATCCACTTCACCAACAACTTCCACCCCAACCTCAAGTTCACCTGGGCCATCTCCAACACATCCCTCACCTTCCTGGACCTCTCAGTCTCCATCTCAGGTAACCAGCTAGAAACTGATGTCCATTTCAAGCCCACGGACTCCCACAGCTAGCTAGAATGCACCTCCTCCCACCCAACCTCCTGCAAAAATTCCATCCCCTATTCCCAATTCCTCCGCCTCTGCCGCATCTGCTCCCAGGATGAGGCATTCCACTGCCGCACATCCCAGATGTCCACATTCTTCAAGGACCGCAACATTTCCCCCACAGTGGTCGAGAACGCCCTTGACCGCGTCTCCCGCATTTCCCGCAACACATCCCTCACACCCCGCCCCCGCCACAACCGCCCCAAGAGGATCCCCCTCGTCCTCACATACCACCCCACCAACCTCCGGATACAACATATCATCCTCCGGCACTTCCGCCATCTACAATCCGACCCCACCACCCAAGACATTTTTCCATCCCCACCCTTGTCTGCCTTCTGGAGAGACCACTCTCTGCGCAATTCCCTTGACCGCTCCACACTCCCCTCCAACCCCACCACACCCGGCACCTTCCCCTGCAACTGCAGGAAGTGCTACACTTGCCCCCACACCTCCTCCCTCACCCCCATCCCAGGCCCCAGGATGACCTTCCATATCAAACAGATGTTCACCTGCACATCTGCCAATGTGGTATATTGTATCCATTGCACCCGGTGTGGCTTCCTCTACATTGGGGAAACCAAGCGGAGGCTTGGGGACCGCTTTGCAGAACACCTCCGCTCAGTTCGCAACAAACAACTGCACCTCCCAGTCGCGAACCATTTCAACTCCCCCTCCCATTCCTCAGACAATATGTCCATCATGGGCCTCCTGCAGTGCCACAATGATGCCACCCAAAGGTTGCAGGAACAGCAACTCATATTCCGCTTGGGAACCCTGCAGTCCAATGGTATCAATGTGGACTTCACAAGCTTCAAAATCTCCCCTTCCCCCAGTGCATCACAAAACCAGCCCAGCTCAACCCCTCCCCTCACTGCATCCCAAAACCAGCCTAGCCTGTCTCCGCTTCGCTAACCTGTTCTTCCTCTCACCCATCCCTTCCTCCCACCTCAAGTCACACCTCCATTTCCTACCTACCACCTCATCCTGCCTCCTTGACCTGTCCATCTTCCCTGGACTGACCTATCCCCTCCCTACCTCCCCACCTATTCTCTCCTCTCTACGTATCTTGTTTTCTCTCCATCTTCGGTCTGCCTCCCCCTCTCTCCCTATTTATTTCAGTTCCCTCTCCCCATCCCCCTTTCTGATGAAGGGTCTAGGCCCGAAACGTCAGCTTTTGTGCTCCTGAGATGCTGCTTGGCCTGCTGTGTTTATCCAGCTTCACACTTTGTTATCTTGGATTCTCCAGCATCTGCAGTTCCCATTATCACATATGCTAACACAGCCGTGTTGTCTGCAAAATATGTTGTTCATATTCACTGAGGTGTTGGAATATCACTACAGTGAAGCAGTCACTTTGTGACGGCTTACTATAAAATTTCCATTTGAATTACAAGGTGTTTAAATGTAGTGTAATTAATTTCACCACAAGTTGTAAAACAAACAGTTACTGTTTTAAATAAAAACCTTTTTAAAAATCTTTGAACACCTAGTTTATTTTTCATGAGGTCGCCATCGCGATGTTCTGAATGATTGACCTCTCAGCCAGCCATTAATCCCCAAGCTATTCAATTGTCACTTCATCTGATCAGTTCCCTGGAGATGTCATTGCTGAGCTAGTCTTTTGTTTTAACATCTAGTAGTAACTTATTCTTTTTGTTTCCCTTTGTATAAAAAATTTGAGTCCGCCTCACAAAGTATCAAAAGAATGCAGCCAAAAGGAAATAGAGTCACTTCCTGCCTACTTTTACTGAACTGTAACAAAGAATTTATCATCTCCCTCACTAACAGCAATTAGTCTGCATTAGACCCTCGAATGGTCTCTTTAGAACAATTTGGCAAATGTAGTTTAATTCGACACATCTGCACCTTCAGAACACAATTGTAAATGGTGTGGTAACTGGTATAATAGATCTGCTATTACAGAACAGTCTGTTGCCTGAGTCACCATGAGAAGGTCCAAGAAATCTGTCAGGATACAAAAGTGACATTGGAAGGATAGACGTTTCCTAATCACCCCATTCAGAGATGTTATTGCACACATCTGGAAGAGTATGGACTGGAGACTCAGGCCTCCTGGCTCAGAAGTAGGGACACTACTGCATCACAAGATCCTGAACATTGGAAGGATATTGTAGACAAGATATTTAGTTAATGGCAGCGATCAATCTTGCTTTAGTGTGGTTTGTAATGACAATACAAAAAGGGAAAGAGAGGCACGTGGCTTTTGCCTGTGTAGTGACAATTATTTTTCCCGAGTCCCTTCTATGATTGATCATCTGTCCGAAGACATTCCAGTGGCTGGCATTTTGAATGTAGCTAAAGTATCGCATGAACAGAAAACAGGAACTTATCCATAAGTACCACACACTTCTGTATCTCAAGATCTCATTTATTGTCATCCACAGCAGCACTTTTTCCAGGCTAATCACAAAACCACAGGCATGCCCATAGATGGTTTCTTAATCCCAATGGCTGTAACATTTTTTAAGATGTTCCAATGAAACAGTCACTATAACACCACAGTGGCTTCATCACTTTCTTCACTTCCTGGTTATTGATCGGGAGTTTTGTGATAAGTTGAAAAGACAAGCACAGCATTCACCCTGGGGAGCTTTTGTGCTGCATTTGAACAATTATTGGGATTTATTTCCTCAGTGTTCCGCTACAAATCTGAATGCTTTAACACACAACAGGAACGGACACAAATCCATTCCATCTGAATTCATTAAGATCAAAGAGGTCAGACTCTGTCCTTGATTTCCTGTGAAATGATTGACTGCTACAAGAAATAGAAATTAGGAGTTGACAAAAACTCATATCACATCCATGTTTCCACATGGATTGGTTCAATTTTGGTTAAATTTAAGTAGGTGTCCAAAGCAGACTAGTTTATTCACCCTGCTGCACTCTTCCAATATATATTTTTATGACAAATAGCAATAACTTTTTGTTGGATATGATTATCTCAGGCAATAGTGCATGAAGGCATAAGCTGATTTGTTGTATCCACCATTCCCTGTGTAACACAATGGTTTTCATCCAGCAAAGGGCAGATTCTCACTGTTTGAACTTAAGTCTTTGTCTCACCTTTGTTTTCTCTTTCTGTCAGAGCCTATCTGTGCCATGCATTTTCCACGACAGAAAGAACAGATTATTTACCTTCACTCAGCTCTCTGTTAACATCACCATATAGTCAGATACCTTCAAACAAAGAATAGGGACTGATTAGTCCTCAGAGCTTGCCTCTCATTGTGATGAATTACCATACTATCCAGTTAGTTTCCACCCATGCAGAGGTTTAAGACTTTGATTTCATCATCATGGGAAATTATCTAACTGAGCCCTCAGTCCATTGGATTTCCACAGATATTATGCCTCATCAAAAATGTAGATAGAAAACTCACTCGCTCCCATGATTTGAATTGACAAAGAACTGCCCCAAGAAATTGAGATAACAAAGTGTAGAGCTGGATGAACACAGCAGGCCAAGCAGCATCAGAGGAGCAGGGAGGCTGACATTTCGGATCTACATCCTTCTTCAGAAATTTCTGAAGAATTTCTGATTTCTGTAGAAGGGTCTAGACCCGAAACATCAGCTTTTCTGCTCCTTTGATGCTGCTTGGCCTGCTGTGCTCATCTAGCTCTACACTTTGTTATCTCAGATTCTCCAGCATCAGCAGTTTCCACTATCTGTGCCTCAAGAAGTTGTAGTTCAGAGGATTTATTGTCAATCTGTGATTACTATCTCAGGGTTGGAATAAAGAGATGAGAAAGTTTTCTCCATGAAAGGAAATGAGAAGATGCCCCAGGCTAATCAGAGAAAGGAATCTGTGAACAGATTGAGAGATAGTAGGAACTGCTGATGCGCTCCTCTGATGCTGCCTGGCCTGCTGTGTTCATCCAGCTCCACACCTTGTTATCTGTGAACAGACTGACTGTGCATCCACTCACCTGGAGACAAATGAGTTGATACCAGGGCAGAACAGAACAGAAGAGAATGAGGCCCAAACAGACTGATTCAGGACTGAACACACAGACTAAAATAAATGGCACAAACATGGGCCGCTGTGCTGCCTCTGTTCCAAGCCGAGTCAAGAGGAGGGTGTGGGATGTTGAGATAGCAAATGTGCCTGCAGCAGTGATTAGACCAATTAAGAGAACCAAAGACCTCATTCAGAACTTGGCTTTGATTCCTCACTAACTCTGACTGAGTAAGCGAGAACGGGGTCTGCTGCATGAAGAACAAGTTAAATGTTACAATGAAGAAACTTAGTGGAGCAAACAGATTTACTGCACTGCAGATAAGTCTAAAAACTTCTAGCAAGTGCTCATTTTCCTACCCTATCCTGGCTTCCATGTCACCTGCCCTCTCAAATGTCAGCAACAACAGTGTCACCGGGGAACACGTCCTATATTCAAAGTGACCCACCTTTCTTCCCCTGCCGCAATAGTTGGCAGACCCATCGCCAATCTAACTGACTGCTCACCTCCATCAAAGCATCGCAATGTTTCTAACCTGTCACTTCCCTTTGGCAGACAGACTTGCAAACCAGGGAAATGAATCCTCCTCCGACAGGAAAATTACTCAATCATGGGGCAAGTGAACATAGAAGCGGGTTAGGCTGTACTGTTCCACAGAGAAGAAATTAAGGTTTATCATTAGGATTCATGATAATAACAATTTAATACATATCATAGAATCCCCACAGTGCAGAAAGAGGCCATTCAGCCCATTGATTCTGCACCAATCCTTTCAAGAGGAACCCATCCTGCCTCCCTAATGTCGCATTTTACCATGGCTAGTCCACCCAACCTGGACATTCCTGGACACAATGGGCAATTTAGCATGGCCTATCCACCTAACCTGTACACCTTTGCACTGTGGAAGGAAACCGGAGCACTAGGCAGAGGCCCATGCAGACATGGAGACAACGTACAAAGTCCACACAGACAGTCACCCAAGGCTGGAATGAAACCCAGGCACTGTGAAGCAGTAGTGCTAGCCACTGTTCCCCACCCAAACCCCCCACCACAAATACCAGATTTGGTTCTATAATTATAATGGACTAATTCCTTCTGTTGGAGAAAAGGAAGATGGAAGACGAATCGCCACTGACTGCCAAAATTAACCTATAGTAGCAAAGGCCTTGGAACATGACACTGAGCCTGTTGCAGGGAGAACATTAGAATGGGAAAAGAAGAAGTATGTAAGCAACAGAAAGAAAGCATTTTTCCACCTGAATGAAATAGGAAATTCTAAAAATAAAATGGAAGAGTCAGAACATCTGCAAAATGAGAGATAAGTAAAAGCATTATGGTGGGTAGAAACAGGATTTTTCAAGGAGGGACACACAAGTGAATTGACAATTTAAACACACTCCTTCCCATCAGCTGATTGGAATTCCATTCTTTACTGAAAATTAATTTTTCAGGACAGAAAGATATTAGATTTTGAAATAAAACAGCTTGCTCACCCTGTATCGATTTACATAGTCACTGGCTCTCTTCAGTTTACTGAACTCCTGAGGGAGCTGCAAGTCACAAGTAAAACTTCCAATAACCTTCCTTATTGATGTAGTGATTGTAATGAGGTCAGCCAGGTGGACCTCACAGAATGTGAGCTCCCCGAACGGACCAGGTTAACAGCCCTAAAAAGGGAGCCCTGGCTGACAGATGTAAACAGGAGTGTCAAAGGTCTTGTTCACCCTGAGAACTGGCTCTGAGGAACTTGGATCAGTGTCAAGGACTCTCCACATGTAAATAAAGGGTGACGATGACAGGATGCTGGCCTCTGTGGAGTCATTTCAATTCCTAAAACTGAAAAATCAAAATTCCTTGTTATGGAGCCAGTATGATATTGATTAGCTCCATATTGAAAGGTGACAAGCAGTCTCCCAAGGGAGTGATTTTCTAGCTTGCTGTCTGAAGTGAAAAGCTTTTGGAATGTGTGCACTCCCAGCTGTTTACTTCTCTACTACCAGAATAAATTACATGGAGACTAATGTCTGAGGTTGCATAGTTTCCTGAAATATATATCTACCACTTGCCTGAAGAACAGTAATGGGGGAAAACAAAATCAATATTGTTCAAACAATTGATTAACCATGTTTATATTTTGTCTACTTTATGTAGAACACAATACACAGAAACTGACCTTTTAGCACAAGATCATGCCCGTGTTTATATTTCATTATTCTCCATTGAATTAATCTATGCGTCTTTTTCTCATGTGTTCTTTTTTAATTTTACTGTAACTTTTTCAAAAGTATCTCCTTTGCTGTAACTACTTCCTGTAGTGAATTCCACAATCTCTCAATTTTGGGTCAAGAGGCTTCTTCTGAATCTCCTATTTGATTTCTTGGTAACCTCTGTACATTGATGATCTCTTCCCTACAGGTGGAAAAACTCCTTCTGGTTGCTGTATCAAACCATTTGGAAGTTTAATGACCTGTACAAAATTGTCAGTCAATCTAGTCTTTTCAACTGAAAGGAGGCCCAACCTGTTCATCCTTTTCTGTTAAATATAACCTCACCTGGGGCAACACAGTGGCTCAGTGGTTAGCACTGCAGCCTCACAGCACCAGGGACCTGGGTTCGATTCCACCCTTGGATAACTGTCTGTGTGGAGTTTGCACATTCTCCCTGTGTCTGCGTGGGTTTCCTCTGGGTGCTCCAGTTTCCTCCCACAGTCCAAAGATGTGCAGGCCAGGTGATTCAGCCATGCTTAACTGCCCGTAGTGTTCAGGGGTGTTTGGGTTATAGGGGGGATGGGTCTGGGTGGGAATGTCCAAGCGGTAGTGTGGGCTTGTTGGGCCAACGGGCCTGTTTCCACAGTTTGGGGAATCTAGTCTAATAGCTATGGTATCCTCATAAATATTATTCCACCTGTTCAGTGTCTGTATCATGTTTTTCCCCCCATATCCTGCAACTATTTTGAACCAGGCAATACAGAGACTGCACTTGAAGTAGTCACAAAATTGAACCTGGTTAATTTGGAAGGCTAATCTGTTTTGACTAAAACGCAATTATGTATAAATACCTTGCCTGGTCTGCAGTTGTCATGTGAGCTCTCCTACAACGCACATACAGTGGACACAACTATTTTACGAGCACTTGAATAAGGATACGGTGGGCATAAAAATTGGTCCTGTGAGGACAGAATTGATAGAAAGGCAACGTTTATTCATTGTCAGGAAGTGAAATGACTTGTATATTGTCTTTTGCCTTCACAGATCAAATTAAGTACTTTTGATGTGATAACTGTTTTAGTGTGGATAACCATGAATGTTGCATGTCACTATAATTCCACCCTTTTATTCTAGGGCATTAATGGCATTTGGAAGAACCAGTACTAGACCAATCCTAATGTGATAGCACAGAACAGAAGTGCTATTTCAATAGGTGCAAATGGAAGATGATGCAAAATGGAACAAGAAAGCTGAGTGGTTGCCAAGTAGCCAAGATGGAAAAGGAAAGCAGTTTAGTTATTCCTAAGATAATAAAATGTGAGGCTGGACGAACACAGCAGGCCAAGCAGCATCTCAGGAGCACAAAAGCTGAGATGCTGCTTGGCCTGCTGTGTTCATCCAGCCTCACATTTTATTATCTTGGAATTCTCCAGCATCTGCAGTTCCCATTATCTCTAGTTATTCCTAAGAGCTTGCTTAAAGCATCCAGTCAATTCAATGCTGTTTAAGTAAGAAGAATCAATTGTAACAATACATTTAGATAACGTTTAACTATCTTTTGAAATAGTTTGACCTGTAAGCCTTCGCTCTTAATGTCTGATCAAGAATACGATGTACAACTTTGGGAACCCTTCCTGCTGAAAAATATCATACATGAATGTTCAGAAGAAAAATGGTTTGACGTGACAGGACCCCAATTTATATAAATTTTTGAGGTACCCAGCTGCTTTAGGATGGCATTCCATCCAACCGCACATTCAGATCACAGGCAGCACATGAAGGGTGAGTTCATGATTGAATATTGATTTCTATCTCTACCTGAGAGATAGTAAGAACTGCCGATGCTGGGCTCAGAGATAACACAGTGTGGAGCTGGAAGAGCACAGCAGGCCAGGCAGCATCAGAGAAGCAGGAAAGCTGACGTTTCAGGTCGGGACCCTTCTTCAGAAAATTTTCAGCCGAAACATCAGCTTTCCTGCTCCTCTGATGCTGCCTGGCCTATTGTGTTCCTCCAATTCCACACTGTTATCTCTCCACCTTACTAGTTTATGTAAACTGAGATGGGTTAAAATCAATCCCCTCACAGGAACCAGATACCAGTAAATGAATATTGATGTTCCTTATGATTCATATGTGCTCATTTGATGTTCCTTCGTATAACTGTGTATTGTGAATTGGATATTCTTGCAAAGACAGAGGGCATTTAGAGGAATATCACATCAAGACATTAATAAGTATAGATTAAATGTCTGGGCGGAAACCCAAGTAAGTTTGGAAGGGATAATACTTCCCTTACCTCATTTGTTGGGTCTAGTACACCGAGGTGAGTCAATCGTGCCTGTCATTCTAATTACTCTTGCTTTTAACTTGTATAAACGGTTATTATTAAAGCAAGTGTGTCATTTTGTTGAAGCTAATCTTTCTTTTGCCAATCTTTTCTTTACACGGAGGGTGATGGCGTGTGGAATGCGCTGCCGGCAATGGTAGTGGAGTCAGATACTTTAGAGACGTTTAAACAACTCTTGGAAAGGCACATGGATAATAACAAAATGTAGGGTATGCAGGGTAGATTGATCTTAGTAGGCTAATAGGTCAGCACAACATTGTGGGCCGAAGGGTCTGTACTGTGTTGTACTGTTCTATGTTTTTGAATCCACCAGTAAAACTATCTCATAGCCTCAATGATTTCTCTTCCCTGGCCCTCTTCTATTCTGACGCAACAGTTGTTAAATATCATACAGAGAGACCCATGTGACTCGCTTTCCTCCTCAAACTATAACTTCCAATGATATTGATAAAGAAACTCTGTCCATATCCATTCTTTACGATGACAAATACCAAGTTCTATCACCACAGGGTGTGTTGGTTCTTTTGGATTATGGATTCCAACAATCTGGTCATAATGGGAAAATATTTTCAGTGGGTCAATGAGGAACAACATTAAAAAGCATTCACAATCACAGAAAAAATGATCGATTTGGAGAAATGCCTCTCTGGTAAAATTGTCCTCGCAGAAACAATGCAAGCAGAAACTGCAGTCAGTCTAAAAGTAGTGAATAAATATTTTAAGAAGGAAATGCTGAGAAATGGTCATTTTGAACACCTCAATAAAGGTCGCCTCTTAATCTTCTCCACTTTAAGGAGAATAACCCCAATTTCTCTTATCTTTCCTAATACATAAAATCCTTCATTCCTAGTATCATTCTAGTATACCTCCTTTACACTTTCTCCTGGGCTTTAACTTTCTTCCTTAAGTAAGGTGCCCAGAACTAATCAAAACTCTGATGAACTGAGGTTGCTCTGCTCTCGTACTCCCCTCAGCATGGTACCACTGAGCCTGAATTGTCTGTCCATCTTTCTTCTAACAAAATGCAGTACCACATATTTCTCTGCATTGAAATTCATCTTCTACGTCTTTGCCCATTTGGCCAACTTTGCAATGTGCTTCTGAAGTCACTCAACATCATCCTCACTTGGTATCATCTACAAATTTAGAGAGTGTGCCCTCAATACCCATCTCCAAATCATTCATAGAAAAAGTAAAGGTCCCAATATTGATCCCTAGGGAACACTCACTTTCAACTCATCTACAATCTGAGAAATTCCCATCTCTAACTATCCAGAGTTCCCTATTTTTAAGTCAAATTCTAATCCACTATGCCACATCAATCCCAAACATTTCTAATTTGATGACCAACTTGCTGTGTGGTACCAAATGTTTTCGGAAAGTCTAAATATTCAATATCCACAGCACTACTCTCATCTACTACCTGTGTCACCTCATCAAAGAATTCAGTTAAAATTGTCAGACATAGCCTACTCTTGACAAAGCCTTGTTGCCTGTCAAGTTTCAATTTTTCTCTAAGTATATATTTATCGTATCACCCATTATGGCCTCTATCCGTTTTCCCAGTATTGATGTCAGGCTGACACGTTGGTAGTTTCCTGGGTTATTCTTGGCTGCTTTCTTAAACAACAGTGTCATATTTGCAATCCTTCACCTGCTGGTGAAGGCATAGTTGTTAAAAGCTATCTTTTCACTTTTCAGGGGAAATAAGGGTTTCCTTCACGTCCCAGAAATCAGACTTTTGAGAGATATTGAAATCAGTGGCAGGTTTTTAGCTAATAATGGAGCTGCTTCGTATGTTACCAGCAGACTCACAAGCTATACAATTAAATGTAGGTCAAACAACACAGCAAATTCAGTCACGTAACTGGGTCATGAGGTTGGGACACTCAGTTAAAGTAGATTGATATTCCCTCATCAGAAACCATTGCATTTTATAGGAGATAACTGGTGGATATTTGCACCAAGTCAACTAATAATGAATTTCAATGGTCTCATTTGTTCATAACTGGCTGAGGTAGAGATTGTGATCAGGGATTGTGTCTCCTAATATTTTGTGTTGGTTTGGATGAAATGCTCAGGCCATACAAATGCCATATTCCTGGAGCTGACAAGTTGACTTTTGTCCTGGTAATCGCTAGAAATTTCTAGATAGTCAATTTGCTTATTCTATGTTCGACAGCAGCCATTTTAAAATCTGGTAAGAGTCCATTTAAACAAAACAAAGTATATAATTAACAAAAACGTGGGACATTTGTCATCCTGCCTCTGAGCATGCTATGGGCCAAGTGGCCTCTGACTATGCAGTAAAGTTTGACAACATCAGCTCTCCTGGATTGCATAATATGTCCACCATTGGATTTGATCCTGAATTATTCTGCCTCTTCAATGTCCAACTCCCAGCTTACCTGTCCATCTCACAATCACCTTCTCCTATTGAAAAATAATTGGACCATCCCTTCCAACTTTGACATACCTATTTCCCTTACATCATTACTTTCTAAAGCTATTGGACCAGTTACCAACTCTGAAAATAACCAATGAAATCATGTTCTGAAATCTAAGATAACGAAATGTGAGGCTGGATGAACACAGCAGGCCCAGCAGCATCTCAGGGGCACAAAAGCTGACGTTTCGGGCCTAGACCCTTCATCAGAGAGCCTGCTGTGTTCATCCAGCCTCACATTTCGTTATCTTGGATTCTCCAGCATCTGTAGTTCCCATTATCACATGTTCTGAAATCTGACAGGCACCAACTCAGAGAAAAGGACTATAACTTCAGTACTTTTAAAGATATTTTTTATTCTTATTCTGGACTTTGAATAATTCAAATACTTCTTAAAACTTTGTATTTCTATGCTAGACTATTTCTTTTGTTCTTTCAATTCTGTAAAAAACACTCTAAGTGTCTGTACCTTGGGACTCTGTACCTAAAATGGTGTCAAATAGGCCACCTTACAAACTGTTCACTGTACTTACTTGAGTGCCCGTGACAATAAAGGCTATTCTATTCTAATCTTGAAATATCTAACCTGGTTAATGGCAGGCCGTGTATGTTCTAGCCTTCTGGGCTGTTGAGGATTTTGTTGTCTCTTATGCTCATTTCTGTAACTCTACATATTACGCTGAATCATCAGCTATTGCCTTGAAGTACCTCCAAACCTTTGATTGATTTGATTTGATTTATTATTGTCACACATACAAAGATATAATGAGAAGTATTGTTTTGCGTGATATCCAGACAAATCATACCTTCATAAATACATCAGGGTAATAGAACAGAAAGCAGAATATAGTGTTACAGTGACAGAGAAGGTGCAGAGAAAGACCAACTTTAATACATGAGAGGTCTGTTCATATGTCTGATAACAGTGGGGAAGAAGCCCTTCTTGAATCTCTTGATACTTTTCTACTGCTACTCCAACTCTGCCGGTGCTGTTTGCTGTTGGGGCCATTGACCGCTCATGGTCCCTTGTCCCCAACGAGCACATGCATAACGACGAATTGTCACATCCTCCATAGGTGAGGAGTTTTGCATTGAGTGGCAGGATCCGGTCACCTTGGGCTGTCCCTTGGGATACAGCTTCCTGGGAGGCTCCTCAGGGGTGGTGTCTGCTAAAAAACGGAACTATCTTATATGTGGACTCACTGCCCTGGGAAATAGCACAGTGTTGGCATTGGAAGCAGTAAATCAAGAATTAGCCGAACCTCGGCTCAATGCTCAGCAAACCCAGTGTGCAGTGGGCTATCGGCTGGTTCAACAAGGAGGAGTATGCACGATTATAAGGGATAAATGCATTACCCATATTACTGATAAATCCTGTAATATTACCTAGGCCATCCAAGCCATACAGGGACAGTTGGACCGGTACAGAGAGGAATCACAACCTGGGGAAGGATAGTTGGGATGGCTTCTGGGCAGTTCTTGGGGCTCATACCTACTGCATGGGTTGGTTATCTTAATGATTGCCATAACTGTTTGTTGTGTATTCATGGTATGCCTGAACTCCTGTTGCAGAATTATTGCTGACAGACTAATAGCTCCCTTCTCAGCCCCAATGTAGGTTATCATGGAATGATAAAAGGAGGGGATGAGATGATAATGGGATAACATCCCATTAATGATGTGTTCCCTATCTTCTCACACAGGGCTATGTGGAAACTGTCTTAAACTTCCTGCCTGAATAGGACTGCGTGGGAAACGTTTGTAAAGGTGTGAGACTTCTGTGATACTGTAAAGGGGTGAAACTTCTGTAAAGGGGTGAAACTTCTGTTTCTACTGAAGTGGCAAGGTCAGTGACCTTTGTTCAAGCCAGACACTTTGGCAACTTGAAATCACATCCTGTCGTTATCAGTCACTTCGTGAACAATCAGTGCTGTATCCTGTTCTCTTTATGTTCCAAATGTAGTAACTGTTTTATGTAGCAGCCAAAATAGAGTATAAAAAGCGGGGAGTGTCCGCTGTTCAGGGACAATTGCTCAAGGAACTCAGCACTCTGTGCCAGGTTGCGTACAGCAATCCTCCACAGCTTGTACTTGCTTAATAATAAAGGATTGTGTTTTTGTAGCCAGGTCAGTGTCTTGCTAATGCATCAAGTCCATGAGGGTCTCCAAAAAACAAACTAAACAGTTATGCGTTTTCAAACTTTTGTATCTTCTGCCCAATGGGAGAGGGTGGAATAGAGTATTATACAAGTTATCAATCTGTGGGCTTTCAACACAGTTTAGCCTACCAACAGAGATAACACAGTGTGGAGCTGGAGGAACACAGCAGTCCAGGGAGAATCAGAGGAGAAGGAAAGTTGACGTTTCGGGTCGGAACCCTTCTTGATTTCTGAAGAAAAGTCCTGACCCGAAATGTCAACTTTCCTGCTCCTCTGATGCTGCTGGGCCTGCTGTGCTCCTCCAGCTCCACACTGTGTTATCTCAGTCTCCAGCATCGACAGTTGTTACTGTCTCTTAGCATACCAAGATCCAATTTCCTCTCCAAGAGTTTTTTGGAAAAGACAGCTCCTCTCAAGACTCGTTTCCATTCGTGCAGCGGCTTTGAACATCCATTTTGTCAAGCTTAGAATTTTTGTTATAGCAGTGATCATTCCTCATTCATCATCTAACCGTACGCAAAAATGGGAGAAACAACAGTGTCACTGTCAAGTGAGAGGAGTCAAAGAAGTTCAAGCTGCAGTGATTCAATGATTATACTCAGCAAAGGCTGAAGGTATGGCCATAGCAGTGTGCTGAAACATACAATCTCAAGGGAATCAGTGAAAATAGAATGGGATTTTCAAAAGTGAGTGAGCACATATGGATGATGGGTGATTTAATATTGAAGAAATATATTGTGTCCTCATGTTTTTAGTGAAACCTATTCAGCCCAAAGAAAAACACATTTTCCAAACATCAAACGCTCTTTATACTGAATTTCCTGACTTCCTGTCTGAACATCCCAAATTACCTGCAGAGATCATATCTCCATGATTTTAGACAGCCTCTTGACATGTTAGCCTCTGAAGTGAGTAACTTGTCACTGGCCTCCAATTCCACTGATATATCCTCCAGATAACCTAGAAAACTGCATTAAGTGCCAAGACACTTAAACCTCCAGATGCTGGCCCCTCAGCTGATGCGCAAGTTCAAAACCCTGCTCCTTCTTTCAAACAAGAGAACCACTATCAATTCATCATTATCAGTCTGCACCTGCAAAGTTGTAAGAGACATGATCATCAGTTATGAGCAAAGCTCGTTTCCTCTTCCAAGACGGTTAATGGTTAATATACACTGCACATCGTCAATCTGCCCTCAACCTAAGACACTTGCAGTTACAGATAAAGATAGGCACCAGTAAGCAGCTAATAAGCTGTGGCAGAAAAATCTAATGAAATGCCATACAGTAACTTTACTTGTCCAGTTGAAAAAATGAGCTCCATGACACCGATAATTTCAGCAAGATTACCAACTGACTCAAAAGGCTAAATTACAGACAGCTTGACTCACAACTATTGGCAGCCAACCAACGATGTTTAAACGTAATGATGCTTGAAGCAAGGACACCAAGAGCTTGAAACAAATTATGAAGCTGCTTGAAATGCTCAGCAAATCAACTCAGTATGTCATCCATGTCATGTGGTGGGGGGGTAGCACTGAAATGGTTCGCGACTGGGAGGTGTAGTTGTTTGTTGCAAACTGAGCGTAGGTGTTCCGTAAAGCGGTCCCCAGGCTTTGCGGAACACCTACGCTCAGCTTACAACAAACAACTACACCTCCCAGTCGTGAACCATTTCAACTCCCCCCCCTCCCCCATTGCTCAGACGACATGTCCATCCTGGGCCTTCTACATTGCCACAATGACGCCACTCGAAAGATGCAGGAACAGCATTTAGTATTTCGCTTGGGAACCCTGCAGCCAAAGGGTATCAATGTGGACTTCACAAGCTTCACAATCTCCCCTCCCCCGACCACATCCCAAAACCAGCCCAGCTAGTCCCCGCCTCCCTAACGATTCCTCTCAGCTCAAGCTCCACCCCCATCTCCTACCCACTAACCTCATCCCGCCTCCTTGACCTGTCTGTCCTCCCTGGAGCGACCTATCCACTCCCTAACTCCCCACCTACGTTCACCTTCACTGGTTCTAACCCTGCCTCTTTGACTTGACTGTCTCCTCTCACCCTATCTTCTCCTTTATCCATCTTCTATCCGCCTCCCCATCTCCCTATTTATTTCAGAATCCCCTTCCCCTCTTCCATTTCTGAAGAAGGGTCTCAACCTGAAACATCAACTTTCCTGCTCCTCTGATGCTGCTTGGCCTGCTGTGTTCATCCAGCTTCACACTACGTTAGTGATAATGGGAACTGCAGATGCTGGAGAATCCAAGATAACAAAGTGTGCAGCTGGATGAACACAGCAGGCCAAGCAGCATCTCAGGAGCCTAGGCCCGAAATGTCAGCTTTTGTGCTCCTGAGATGCTGCTTGGCCGGCTGTGTTCATCCAGCTACACACTTTGTTATCTTCGCACCGTGTTATCTCAGATTCCCCAGCATCGGCAGTTCCTACTATTTCTCTAAACTAATGGTGTTTTTGTTTTCATTTTTCATTCCTCAACCCCCTTCAGTTTGGCCTATTGCTACTTCAGTGTTACTGATGTCACATTTTTCCCAGTTCAGTGGAAGGGTTACAGCAAGTTAAATGTTAACTTATTTGTTCATTCCACAGGTGACGTTTAACTTAGTGCGACTTATCAAATATTATGGTTCTGTGTTTCTGATTCCCAAAATTTGCAGATTTTCGTATTCTATTTTTATGTTAAGAACTAAACTAAAAGACAGCTGTATGACCTGTGAACTAAAACACCTCAGCACAGGGAGCTTTGTTGTGCTGCCATACAGTATCAGTGACAGCAGGGTGTAAATGGACATTTTTTTCATCCTAATCTTCTTTGATCTGTCTCCAAGCAACAGACAGTGTGGCAACCAATGTCAATGCCTCTGTTTTTCCAGTCCACGTGCGTGATGAGACAAAAAGATCAGAGTGTAAATTACCTATATGGGTATTCAGAGTGCATTTACTGATCATTCCTGTCAAAGACAGTCAAAGTATAGATGTTGAATTTAAAATGAGGGAGATTACAAGTGGTCTGTTGTTTCTCCAATGCAATTTTGCTACTATCAAAATCTAAGCAGTTTAAAAAAATGCTCAGTGCATACTGTGACAACACAGTAAGAAATACTAAAGATGAATTGTTGTGCAGGGGAGTAGATCACAGTGGAACAGAAAGGGGACAGTACAAAAGAATGTAGGTGTGTGATTTATCTTGTGGTGCATGACTGTGCTGCATGTCAAAAAGAAGCAAATACCACACAGATCTGACAATATATTTTCAAGCAGACAAACTGAACATAGCCTTGAAAAGACTTTCTTTTATAAACCTTTCTTGCCCAAAACAATGAATCCTGTAACAAATTGAATGTCTAAGGAAAATAAAAATTCCTCACCCTGAACCCAATCTGCCCACTTCTCATTTTAACAGAGGCAGGTGTAGAGATGGAGCAGGCTCCCAGGAGGTAGATTAGTCACTATTAGAGATTTTTTTCAGATATGAGAGCAGGATGAAGCTAGGATAAATCAGACAGCAACTTCCACATTTCCATGTTTGACTGCATATGCGTGCCATGTTAATGATAGTGGTCAAACAATCAATTTTTCATCAAAGATTAACAGTATGGGTTAGTTTATTTAACATTATAAAATGTATGACACGATGAGGCAGAAATTAGGGCGGCACTGTGGCTCAGTGGTTAGCACTGCAGCCTCACAGCGCCAGGGACCCAGGTTCGATTCCAGCCTCGGGTGACTGTCTGTGCAGAGTTTGCACATTCTCCCCGTGTCTGCGTGGGTTTCCTTCAGGTGCTCCGGCTTCTTCCCACAGTCCAAAGATGTGCAGGCTAGGTGGATCGGCCATGCTAAATTGCCCATAGTATGTGGGTTATAGGGGGATCGGTCTGGGTGGGATGCTTCAAGGGGTGGTGTGGACTTGTTGGGCCGAAGGGCCTGTTTCCACACTGTAGGGAATCTAATCTTTAAAAAAGCTCACTGAAAACCAGTGAGTGAGTGAGTGAGTGAGAGATCCAAAGCAAACTAACTGCTAGGCAAAGGCGCAATGTGGTATATGCAGCAATGCAGTCTTTAACGACAAGACATGTATTTATCATTTCCCTTCTGTGCAAAAATAATTGTGACCATTTTCGATGAACACAGCAGCCCAAGCAGCATCTTAGGAGCACTAAAGGTGACGTTTTGGGCCTAGACCCTTCATCAGAAAAGGGTCTAGGCCCGAAACGTCAGCTTTCCTTCTCCTCTGATGCTGCTTGGCTTGCTGTGTTCATCCAGCTCCACACCGTGTTATCTCCAATTCTCCAGCATCTGCAGTTCCCATTATCCATGACTATTTTCAATGACAGGTGAATCAATGCATCTCTATAAGTATAGGTCACACTACAGCCAAATTTTGCACCAGATAAACCATTTATTTATCTCATTCTACTGCTGTTTTGAGACGAGGTATTAGAGCAAGTTGGTCAGACAGCTGCATACAGAGATTAGCTAGGGTTCTGGTCACTCATCTGACAGAGCTCACTTTCCAAGTCAGTCAGGAAGTTGGACACAGTCAGTGCTGGGGGTCAGCCCAATGAAAGTGAAGTGGGATCATGGGGGCCGCTGCTGTGACAGGGAAGCTGGGCAAGTGGAGTCTGGGGTATGGAAGCAGCAAGCTGAGATGCAGAGGGATCAATAACTGTGAAGTGGGGAACTCAGCATACAAGTCCGGAAAAGGATAACTCGCCAAAACTCACAAAGAGAAACCTGCTGTGAAACTTCCTAAAATGGACTCATGGCCAATTTTTAGCAAAATTCAACCCAATGTTTCTGAAGCTACCTTGTGCGGCTTACACGCTAATCACTTGTGTGAGTGAGCAAGGCAACTTGAGTTTCAAAAAATGCACTAGATGTTACATTAATTTCAGCTTATTTGCTGACACAACTGAACAGAGGATGCTATTTGTGTGTGTTATAAACCTAAAAATGGAAAGGCTATGACCAAAGGAAGTTATTTTGCTTTAAGGGATTAGGAGCAGCAAATTAGTCAATGTCCTTCTGTTTTTTTACTGAATGAGATGAATCAGGTGTCTCGGCCTTTTTTGGGAAGGAAATCCTTAGGCTGTTTAACTTGACCATCTTTAACTGCATCTAACCTTTGGGATTTAGCTGATGCCAAGAGATTATCATCACACCACTGAACCGAACCTAAGAAGGTTTCAAAGCCTCTACAAAACCTTAAAAGCACAGCATAAAATGCCTCCAGTTACTTCTAAGAGATTTTTCATGTATTATTCTGGGATTTCAGTTCCTTCACTACTGCAAGCTCATTTGTCAAATTTTCAAGGTTGAATCGGCTGGTAAGAGAAATACAGGATGAGAACAATTGTTTAATCAAGAGGACAATACCACAGCCTGTGACACTGCTAGCATGCAGCATGCATGTGAATCAGCCACATGTTTTATTTAATGATCAGCATTACAATTATGAAAATGCACAGAATGATACAATTTTGAGATCACGTAAGATTTAGAATTTCCCACCTGGGATATAAATCATGTACAAAAATAGAATAGTTTAGCCCTACAGCTAATGAAACGTTCATGGTCTTACGTTAAGAAACAATATTGAGCATCTCAACATAGATTTTCTGGTATCTAACACTTTGGGAAATATATTTGTCTGGTCTTAACTCAGTAGTACATACAGTTGTAATTATGAGTTTGTTCCAAATAAGGAGCAGCATTAGTTAGATGGAGAAAGCCATCTCTGATGCTAGTTGGCTCAGAACTTTGTTGGAAATTCCAAATTCAATTCGATGAGACATGAATAATAATGCACATTTATCTGCATGTAGCCAACTTCTCCGACAATATCTTCTGCAATTCATGTACATCTTTCCTGGAGAATCTCCTTGCCTTGATACTATTATCTAGCAGTGTAGAGGCAGGCATCACTGGGCCCAAGCTACACTACAGTGTTCACCCCAAACTGACTGTTATAAGACGCCTATATCCAAGCCCACTATTTCCATGCCACTACCCTTCAAAAGGTAGGCAAGGTCTGAAGCACTTGTACATGTTGGGCTCCAAGGAGCAGTCATTACTATCTGTGAATTATTGTACAATTTTCTACAATCACACTCCAAACGACACAACCTTAATGCCTATTGGACAGGTATTTTCATAAGTCAATATTGCTAAATTTCTCATTCTGTCCTTTTCCTATTTTAAATAAAGTCCATGGTCCACGGACTCCTTTTCCATTTTTCTCCAGCTATCTCATTTAAAAATGTAGCAAAATCCAGAGCTTAAAGCAAAGTCAGCTGAAAATCTCTCAGCAACAGAAAGGTAAACACATTCAAATTTACAAGGGTATCAGCAGTCAGCTTCAGAGAGATACAATTACAGGTGTGTTTATTTAAGAAGTTCTCCCTTGAGAAAAGTTAGACTTGTAAATAAAAAAAGCTTCTGAAAAATATTCCTCAAAAAGGAACTTTCAAAACTGACTGCAACCATAGGGATTTTTCTCCAGGGTGAATGTGTTAACTGACCACATGAGCCATCCTGTCACTGTACTCAGAGAATCGTAAAGGTCTGGAACTAAAATGAAAATGTGATAAAATTTGCTTAATTTATGACAAAGATTTTCACTGGGCTGCATTTGCACTTAGTCATGATTGATACGTACTAATAATATTCAAAATAAAAGTCAAAATTTTCATCACGTGGCTTCCTTCAGATTCAGGTGATACCTTGATCGAAACTGATATCTATTTCAAGCCCACTGACTCCCACAACTACCTAGAATACACCTCCTCTTACCCACCTTCCTGCAAGGGTGCGATCCCCTACTCACAATTCTTCTGCCTCTGCTGCATCTGCTCCCAAGATGAGCATTCCACTCCCGAACATCCCAGATGCCCCCGTTTTTCAAGAACAGCAACTCCCCCACCTCAGTGGTCAAAAACACCCTCTACTGCATCTCTTGCATTTCTCGCACGTCAGCCCTTACACCCCTTTCCTGCAATAAAAACAAAGACAGAATTCCCCTTGTCCTCAAGTATCACCCCATTAACCTCCAAATTCAACGCATCATTCTCCACCACCTACAATCTGACCCCACGACAAAGGATATGATTCCATCCCCACCCTCGTCTGCTTTCCGGAGGGACTGCTCTCTCCTCGACTCCCTCGTCCGCTCCACTCTCCCAGGTACCCGCACCACCCCGGCACCTTTCCCTGCAACCGCAGAAAGTGCTACACCTGCCCCTACACCTCCCCCCTCACCCCCATCCCAGGCCCCAAGAAAACCTTCTACACTAAACAGATGTTCACCTGCACATCTGCTAACGTGGTATATTGTATCCGCTGTTCCCGATGTAGCCTCCTCTACATCAGTGACACTAAGCGGAGGCTTGGATGCCACTTTGTAGAGCACCTGCACTCAGTTCATGACAAACAACACCTTCCAGTCGCAAACCACTTCAACTCCCCCTCCCATTCCCTGGGCAACACGTCCATCCTGGGCTTCCTCCAGTGTCACAACGATGCCACACACAAACTGGAGGAACAGCACCTCATATTTCGCTTTGGGAGCCTATAGTCCAATAGACTCAGTGTGGACTTTACTAGCTTCAAAATCTCCCCACCCCAACTTCATCTGAAAACGAGCCCCTGCCTCATCCCTGCCTGCTTGACCTGTCTGTCTTCTCTCCACCTGCCCACTCCACTATCTACCTGCTGTCACCAGCCCCCCTCTCTATTTATTTCAGAGCCCCGTTCCCTTCTCCCATTTCTGAAGAAGGGTCCCAACCCGAAATGTCAGCTTTCCTGCTCCTCTCATGCTGCCTGGCCTGCTGTGTTCATCCAGCTCCACACTGTGTTACCTTGATTCTATTTTGTTATCAATTATATACAATATAATAAAGCACAGGAGCAGGCCCTTCAGCCCTTTAAGCCTGCAAAGCTTCCTAATCCTTACTTGGACCCTTATGTATTACCTATATGCGTCATCCATCCCTGTTCACCTCACTTTCACATGTCTATTGAGATATACCTTAAATGTTGCTAACATGCCTGCTTCCACCACTTCCACTGGCAGTGCCTTCCAGGTATCCACTACTCTGTGTGAACGTTTTTCCTTGCACTTATCCCCTAAACTTCTGCCCTCTCACCTTGAACCTGTGCCCTCTTGTAGATGACCTTTTCACCCTGGCAAGAAGCCTCTGGCTATCCACTCTATCTGTACCGCTGATAATTTTGTCAAACTCTATCAGGCCATCCATCAGCTCCTGTCTTTCCAGTGAAAACAAACCAAGCTTATCCAACATCTCTTCATAAGTAAAGCCCTCCATACCAAGCAACATCATGGTAAACCTTCTCTGCACCCTCTCCAAAGCATCAACATCCCTCTGGCAGTGTGGCAAAACCATAACAGCCAACATGACATGCAATATTCCAAATGTGGCCTAACTGAAGTTTTGTATAGCTGTAACATAACTTTCCAACTTTTATATTCAAAGCGCCAGCTGATGAAGACGGGCATGCTGTTTTCCTTCTTGACTATCTCATCCACCTGTGTTGCCACTTTTAGGGATGTGGGGACCTGTACACCTAGGTCCTCCTCTATGTTAATGCTCCTGAGGGCTCTGCCATTTATTGTATATTTTGCAGCTGAATTTGATCTTTCAAAAATGCATCACCTCACATTTGTCTGGATTAAACTCTATCCATCATTTCTCTGCCCAAATCTGCTGTATCCTTAGACAATCATCCTCATTATCTGCAACTACGTCAATTTTGGTGTCATCGCAAACTTACTAATCAGACTACGTACATTTTTCTCCAGATCATTTATGTGTACGTTACAAACAACAAAAAGTCCCAGCCCCGATCCCTAAAGAACACCACTAGTTACTGATCTCTATTCCGAAAAGCATCCTTCCACCACCATTCTGTCCTTATGACTGAGACAGTTTTGTATCATCTACCCAGCTCACCCCAAATCCCATGAGACTCTACCTTCTGTACGACCTTGCCATGAGGTACCAAAACATTCACTCTCCTTCCCTCATCAATCATTCTTGTCACCTCCTCAAAAGACTCAACCAAGTTAGTGAAACATGACCTTCCCTGCAGAAACCCATGCAGCCTATCACTATCATGTCTATTTACTTCCGAATATGAGTAAATCCTATCGCTTAGTATCTTCTCCAACAGCTTCCCCACTACTGACATCAGGCTCACCAGCCTTTAATTACCTGGATTAGCTTTATTTCCCTTCTTAAATGAAGGAACAACATTGGTCATTCTCCAGTCCTCTGGAACATCGCTTGAGGCCAATGAGGATGCAAACATATCTGTTAAGGCCTCAGCTGTATCCTCCCTTGAGTATTCTGGGGTACTGAACACAGATATACTGAAGTGAAGTAATTTCAATTTCACACTGACATAAACTTGCCCTGTAATTGTTTTGAAGTGAATAAGAAATTGGCACTGATTTATTCACTTATTGTGACCATCAATCTCACTTTTCTTTGCATGGCCCAACTATTTAAATGTGCCACATCTTGAAATGTTGTCATGTGAGAGCTTGTCAACATCCTAAGCCTTACCCTACCAGCCTGTCTGGTTGCTGTATGCTCTCATAAGCTTGTTATCTTAGAAGGAAGAATATTTCCAGAAGTTCAGAAAGGTGAAGGAGAATTTCATAGGAAGATTTAAAATTCTAACAGAACCAGACAGGGTAAATGGAGAAAGGAAAAACCCAATGACTATGGAGTCCAGGCATGTGAACACAGACTAAGGTTATGGGGTAGGCCATTTAGAACTGAGAAGAGGAGAAATTTCTTCACCCAGAGTGGTGAACCTGTGAGATTCTGAGACAGAAAGCTATTGAAGCTAAAATAGTCAATGTTTTCAAGAGAAAGTGGGAACAGGATTCAACGACCAGCCATAATCATATTGAGTGGCAGAATGGACATAAAGGGCTGAATGGCCTACTCCTACTGTATTTCTGTTGGAAGCTGCCATTTATGAATCACTGATCTTCAGTTAACTCAATTTTTTTATTCATTGTGGGACACGGGTATCGCTGGATGTGACAGCACTTATGGTCCATCCCGAGTTGCCTTTGAGAAGGTGGTGGTGAGCTGTCTTCTTGAACTGCTCCAGTCCGCTTGCTGTGGGCTAATAGCCTTCAGGAGGGACTTCCAGAATTTTGACCCAGCAACAGTGAAGGAACGGCAATATATTTCCAAGTCAGACTGGTGAGTGGCTTGATGGGGAATTTCCTGGTGGTCGTGTTCCCATGTATCTGCTGCCCTTGTCCTTCTAGGGAGAAGTAGTTATGGATTTGGAAGGTGATGTCTAAAGATCTTTGGTGAATTTCTGCAGTGCATCTTGTAGATAATACACACTGCTGCTACTGAGCATTTATGTGGAGGAATGGATGCCTGTGAATGTAGTGTTAATCAAGCAGATTTCTTTGTCCTAGGTGGTGTCAAGCTTCTGGAGTGTTGCTGGAGCAGCACTCAAACAGGCAACCCTATCAGAATTCATTTTCTTTCAAAACAATGTTTTTTCCATTTGTTTTAGGGCACGCTATTAACCTTAATGATCCGAAAATGAAAAAAAAGCATGCTTTATTTTTACACTGTGCTACAACAGATCATTACTCAGCACAATTGATCACAGGTGTGTAGTTTCACTGACAGCAATGTTGGCCTAGAACAAAAAAGACCAGAGGGTTATTTTCTTCCCCCACTAAAAACTAGAATTAAATTGGCAGTGAATGTGAAAACTTGCTGTTTTCAAAATGGCTGCCACATATCCCCAAAAAAACTGCAATGTAATTCATAATGTCATGTGCTATCGTAACTGCATAAAATAATTTAGTCAGAAGAACAATTTGATCTTATGCATTTATAGAATAGCCACAATGTTTTACTAGACTAAAAAGGTAAATGGATACTTCATTGGATTATGAGGTAATATTTTACAAAGTCAGGAATCTTCAAGAATGATAGACCAGGTCTTCCTCTATTTTCAGCAGTACTCATTTTCACCAGCAGTGGAAAATGGACAAGGTATGAAGCACAAAGGTGTGAATTACAAATGAATTGAGCCTTTTATTCTAATTATGTAGGATAATCAGATTTAATTTTTGTTCCAAGAATGACCTCAAGCTGCCATGTACATTCCACTGTTTCATGGTGAAGATATAAATGTTGAACTGTCAAGCTATCAATTATTTAACATCCTTCTTCTCTAAATTTTGAAAAAAAATCTGTCTACATGTGTCTGTGAGGATTAAAAATCTGTTTTATCAATTTTGGTTGTTGATGAAAAATCTTCGAAATACTAATGTCATCATAATAACCTTAGTACTGCTGAACTGTGTCCACAACATGTCATTACCACTTTGGGTGTCTTCAGTTTTACAGTTTGATTGACAGTTCCAAGGGGTTATTAAAGGATTAGCCTTTTGATGTGCGACTCTGCTTTCATGAGCAATTAAGTACTTGAAGGAATTTAAACGTATTGAATAT